>NC_034613.1:71664585-71673817 GCF_900095145.1 Mus pahari | reverse complement strand
GAGTGAGTTCCAGGACAGCCAGGGCTACACAGAGAAACCCTGTCTCGAAAAAAAATATATATATAGAACAACTTTTGCTCTTTTATCATCTAAATGGCTGTTTGCTTCCATAGTCATATATCACTAAATACTAGGAAACATATTTTTCCCTCTAATGTGCATGCAAATGTTACTTTCTTCTAATCATGTTAGACAATTGATAAGTGGAAATAATGATTTAAGTTGGCTGCTTTCTGAATGTAAATGTGGAAAAATATATTCATTTTTATATACTTTTATATGCAGTAAAATATAACTGTCAGAAGTTTGTCACATAACGTGTATTCTCATATAGAGTTTTTTTTTTTTTTTTTTTTTTAACTCAGGGCTCTCAATTCAAACTGAAGAAAAAGAAAGAATGATGTATTTAGAACTCCTATTTAGTAGTAGGACAAGTAGTGCACCACACGGTGGAGACAGATACTCACAGATCTCCTAGATCAGTATTGCTCAGAAAATTTGTTTTTATGTAAATGATTAGCTACCACAGAAATACTATACATGTAGTGTTTCTGTTTCTCACTGCTGTATTGTAACAAGAATGTGATTTCTGAGAGGGAACACAAAGCCTACTCATCTTTAAATTGGTATTGAGCTAAGAACTACATTTAAGGAAATGTGTTTCAGTTTTTTCTGCCCACTATAAAATTCAAAGCCATTCACACCACAAAAACAAACTAAGAAAATATAGTTGTACAGGCTTTTTATCTAACTCCTGTGTCATAAAATCTGCTTAAATTCTTTTCTTTAATTACTTTGTATTTATCTCTAGTTAAATTTATTTAATTATTCTTCTCTCATATATTATAACCTGACCACATTTTCTTTTTTTTTTCCAATTTTTATTAGGTATTTACTTCATTTACATTTTACTTGACCGCATTTTCACCTCATCTACTCCTCCCAGTTATGCACACCCCACCCACTGCTCCTTTGTTTCCCTTCACAAAAGAGCAGGCCTCCCAGGGATATCAACTGAATAGTGAATAACAAGATAAAAGAATAGGCACTTCACCTCATAGTATGTCTGGACCAGGCCACCCAGTACGAGGCAAAGGGTCCCAAAAAGTAAGAAAAAGTGTCAGAGACACCTCCCACTCCCACAGTTAAGAGTCCCACAAGAACACACTGCTATACAATTTAAATCCTTATTTCTCATACAGCTTCTGTACTTTTCAACTCTGTCTTCAACAGAAGCTTCAGCTGGAATGTTTGGAAATGCAACCCTTCAACTAATTCTAGTGCTTGATAACTTTAGTACATAAAGCAATTTATTTACTGTGGGGGAAAAAAACAGGTTCAACTAAATAAATGCTCAACAGTTCTCAGGTATTTTGTATTCTTTAATCTTCCATATTGTCCTATTATAATATAGGGAAGTCAGTGCCAAGTAAGGATTATTTGCTTATTTTCTATAGGATACAGGGTCACATACAACTGTCTTCTCCAACAGACTAGATATGTTTTCTTAAAAACTCCCCTTTTTACCTAAGCCAATAAAAGCATTAGTCTGTCTTCATTGTGCTACACACACACACACACACACACACACACACACACACACACACAAACACCCTAACTCTGACTATAATAGCTTCTGTGTGAGTCAGGTTTGGATAGTCAAGTGAATGGTAAACACTAAAGAAGATGACTAGATTTTTATAAGGTTATTTTCTTAGTGCATTTAGAGCAGTGATCATTTAGTATTATCCTCAATTATCCCCATTTCCATTATAGTATTTATTGTTCTTGTGCAAAGTCTAATTTTGTCACCAAAATGCTCTACATTAAATTTGTTCTTCAACTGCTGTAATAGTGTGCATTTCATCAGGAACACATTCTTCTAGAATTTGCCATTTTATGAAAAATTCACATGGTCTGTCCCAAGTTCAGAAGTACTTCATTTGTTAAATGTAGAAAATATGGTCAACTGCTAAATGTTAATACATGTGTTGATACACTGAGTAACAAATTGTGATTCAGTGAAGCATAATTGCATTTGTAGCCATGATATACAACTCCTATATTTTACACAGCTATCTGATTTTTAAAGTGAAATGATTCCCAAATCTATATAATACCCTCACATCACTCTATGGAGATATTAATTATACTTTGTTGTTAGCTTTCTATGTGTATGTAGGCTTTAAAAAGTACATATTTGCCATTCCTAGCATCTTAGTTTAAAAGAATAAATAGAAATATGCATGGGATTCTACATGTATTTACATGTAACTTAAAAACAGAAATTTGCTGTTTAAAATACCATATGAAATATGTTAGGGTATGGAATTTATTTCTGAAATCCAACTTATACAGGATTAATTTCTACTTTCAATATTATTCTCAGAAAATGTAATTAGAAACACTTCATGATTTGGACTCAAAGAAGGAGAGTATGTGAGTTTATATTATGATCAATAGCAACAGGGTGAATATTTATTTCTACCTGTGTTGTTAGCTACTTGTAGCACAATATAAAGACAAAAACATATTATAGAGCTAATATCAATCATATCAAGCATGACTTGTTTATAAATGATTGATAGTAATGTTTAAGAAGACAATAAATTATTTCTGTGTAATAAAAAATACTATCCTTTGGTTTTCATCTAGACTGAGCATTGAAACATTTGTGAACAATAGATGTCAGCTCTCTTGGGTTTTCTTGGCTCTATTTTGGTGCACTGCATAATTCGGACAAAAAAAATCTTAGAATTACAATATAGACTTATTTAAGAAGTCACTTCCAAATAGTTCAATGAATAAATGAATGGAAACTTCTTCACAATTAGTTAAATAATACCTAAGTAGGAAAACCAACAGAATCCCACTGAAGTTGAAATATTAAAAATATAACAAAAACAAATGCCCATTCCCAGTTTGGATGACTTGCCTGGGCTTCCTGAGGCATTTGAGCTGCATCCACCTTGTCAGTGATATAAGCTGCCAACTGCTTGTCAATGAATTCAAGAGACTCCTGAATTAAGTGCAAGGATTTTTCAATTTCCTGGGCAGACTGGATACTCTGTTCAAGCAACTTTTGTTTCCTCACAGCCTAAATAGAAGAAGAAATAAGAGTGAATTATTTAAATATTTGTTCTTAATGCATTCTCTACAATTTCTGTCACAGTCAGTGAAGAATCTAGACTCTTCCACAGTCACCTTTTTGTAAGACAAATTGCGTAGCTTTCGGGAACTCATTCAGCTTTGCTTATATAAATAAAAGGGAAAGAAAAAAAAAAAACAAAAACGCTTGGTACACTGAACAGAGGTGTCTGCACGATAAAGTCACAGTATCACGCACATCAAAGGAAGAAGCTAGAAGAAAACATTAGCAAAATCATCTCAGTTGTTCTGTTCTCAGGCTGAAGGTTCCTCCTGATCTCATTATATAGTTCAAGAGATTTGGTTTACTTAGAATAGGGTCACCGTCATCACAATCCAATTCAAGAGAGATAATCCACTTCCACTGGCGAGACACATAAGCAATCTGTTCAGAACTGGTTCCTTTCGAAAAGAAAAATTTAGATAACCATCTGTTTAAGGATATATTTTGAATACAATTTTAACCCCACTTTGTAAAATGATTTCCCCTCTCTATTTTTCTTCATAATTTGGATTATGGAAATATTACAGTTGAATGTGTACTTCTATTGGAGTAGAAAAAGTATTAACTAAACTGAACATAGTTATAATTAATCATGATACTATAGATATTAAGGTAATTTAACATTTTTCAAATATTAATAGCATTCTAAAGAGATTGCAAATTCTACCAAGGATCTAATGACCTTAAAAGAATCTTTCTCAAGGTAAAGAATGAGTCCAAAAACTTATTTAAATTTCTTAAGTTATCCATCACATAAAGGCATAGGTCTGATTGTGATATTATAGTACTAATAAATCTGCTCCCCAGAGTTTGCCCTCTGATTTCAAAATGTTCTTGTTTTTTATGTTATACATATTTGAACAAACATATGCATACATACACATGTATAAGTATACATATGTATATGTATATATGTATATGTATATATGTATATGTGTATATGTATATGTATATATGTATATGTATATGTATATTCTGGAAAATGGGAAAAGGAACTGGAGCCCTATATGAATACCTCTTCCTACTCTTGTTACTTTCTAGAATCTGGTAAATATCACTCTAATGTTCCCTTTGAATTTCTGAAAAATTATCATTTTACTCCATTTTAATTATTCAGAATTCATTATAGAAAGGTATGGCTTCAATTTTAATTTTAATGAAAATAAATCATGTATTATTTGTAAATCATATTTATAAATCATTTAAACCTCATTACCATATCTGACCTTCTGTTCCTTTCCTAATAACAAAACTGTATATATATCTATATTGTGCTATTTTGATATTTGTATGTGATGTAGAATACTTAAATTGATCTACTTAACATATTTTCTTTTATTTTATGTTCTCATAGTTTCTATTATTTTTAATTTGTACTGATATTCCACATTGTAGCTTCCATTAATTATGTATATTTTCATTGGATACTAGCTCTAATGAAGGTCTTTGCTGAATATCAGTTCCTATAACAATACTACCAGCTGTGTTCATAACTAAATGAATGATGTAAAAAGTGATTTATTTAATGGAGAAAACTGAAAAGTTTAAGCTGCCAAAAAAGGGAAGTATAATAGGAATAGAAACCAAAATGCAACATCCTATTATAGATGATAAATTTGAAGAATAACTCTTCCTTAACATATTTTTAAGTATATAAAAAGGGTGGTACATTATATAAAACAACCTTCAATCTATTTCTATTGAAACATTCTAAGATTGATGACTGAGACCTTGCTCTAAACTCCAATTAAAATACTACCTTTTATTTCAGTCCAGGCAACAAATAAATTGCTTTCCATATTGATTCAGATAACACTGCTCATAGTTGTAAGAGACTTCTCTTTCTGTACTATAGGAAAGACTGCAACATACAAAGAGTTCCTCCAGACAAGTGGATCTATAACTAATGACATAATGTCAGCATTTTGACAGGTGGCTGGCTACAGAAGTCTTCCAATCATAGTAGGAAGTAATTGTGTGATCAGTCATTGTTTAAATGTGGTCCTTTCTCTGATGAAAGGCAAAGCCAACATACTAATCAGTAGATATTTGTAGAATGTTAATGTAATTTAAAAGGATATAATGCAGTAGAATTCATACCACTGGCCTCAAATTTATGCTTCTAAATCTAATTTTACATTTTCATTCTTTTTTTCAATTTTTATTAGGTATTTACTTCATTTACATTTCAAATGCTATCCCCAAAGTCCCCTATACCCTCCCTGCCCTGCTCGCCTACCCACCCACTCCCTCTTCTTGGCCCTAGCATTCCCCGGTACTGGCACATAAAGTTTTCAAGACCAAGGGGCCTCTCTTCTCAATGATGGCTGACTAGACTGCATGACATAGAATAGCCTGGAAGATGATGACAAAAGATCTGAGGTAGGTTGTTTCTTAGCCTAACCTGACAGACAGCCAATAAAAGAGTGATTACATGGATTGCTTGATTATCTCAGGCAGTAAAAGACTTGATGTCAGTCTAAGCTTTGAACCAGTCATGACATAAGCTGGTTTCTATTTATAAACATCTTATTAGGTAGACCCCAATAGGATGCCAACTTGTGACTTTGCAGGGACACTTTGCCACACTTGACCTGCTGAATGGATTTAGAAACTCCCAAGCTATAATCAGGTATGTCTTTTGATCTCAAAGCAATGCCTGTTATTCTCAAATGTTGTTTCCTAAATTTAGCTAATCCACTCAGCAATAATAAGAATCATAGAGATCAACACTAATAGCAAATATTAGGGTAGTTATAAAAGCTATGTAAGGGTGAAAAAAAAATCCTAGGAATGGCTCCCTGGAAATGAAGACATTTTGCTCTATTTTTCTTTTTAAATGAAAGAAGGTGCGAAAGAAAAGAAGGCAATACTTCTAAAACTACTATTATTTTAATATGCTCTCCATCCAGTATGACCTAAAATATATATAAAATGTAAATACTTTCAAAATAAATTTTTAATGATTTGCTTTTGCTATAAAAATAACTGAACAGATTATTGCTTAGATTCTCCTGTAGTTCCCTTTTGTGTAACAGTATAACACACACATAAGAAATAACTTTGGACTAAATAGGTAAGAAAAAAATCACTGGGCAGAAAGTTGGGGAAGGAGGAGGAATGAGAGAGAGGAGAGGGATGTGAATATGATAATAATAATAATTTTGTACAAAATTCTCAAGAAGAAACTCAGGAAGAATGAATTCATTGTGTCAAATCACTAGGAATTGGAATGAAATATATTTGAAATATGACTATATATCCCAAAACAGAAAATATTTTCCAAAAGGAAAATAGGTTCAATAGCATTATATAAAACATTACTTTTAAAGAAATGGTACATTTTAATGGCATTTATTAGACTCAACATAAAAATATGCAATACTTATCTTTTAATAGAAGATAAATAAGCTTATGCCTGAAAATTAATTTGGAATGTTAACATTTTCATCACTAAAGTAGTTTATTTGGGGGGATATTATAATCTTTATCTGATAAATATTCTCGTGACTACAATATTTATTTTGAAAATAATATCTTAAATATTAAGTTATACATATTATTTCCTAATATGTAAGAAGAATGTAATTATAGCATGAGTAGGTGATGTATTACTACGGTATATATATTTTAAAGCACACCTAGAAAGCAGAAAGTTAAATCTAAACTGCATGTCTTAAATAATATGAAAACAATTCTTTAAAACTCCCTATTAAACACTGCCCTGCTTTCATTTGTTGCATTGTACATAAATTACATTCACTATTTACACACACACACACACACACACACACACACACACTAATGATATCTTTATATATGCAATGACAATGATCCTTCTAAGAGCCCTCTAACAAAACCCCGATACCAGATATGAGAAGCTTTCCCTTGGGTTGTTGGTCAGGGTTGTTCAAAAGACTCCCAAGTCATACAGCCTTTGTTATTTTGCATTTTACTGTCCATAAGATGTAGGGAGTAAGTCCCTATTGCTGAAGATATCAAGCATATGAAAAACAGGGCCCAAAGGCTCCAGCTCTAGAAATGACCTGAAACTCTCCTCCCAGAGGACTAGGTTAATGGTAACAAAAGGTGCCATGTAAGCTTCCTAAGAGAATTATTAGCAGTCCTATCTAGCTATGGTGACTATGAATAACAAAAACTTTCAGCATGACAGGGAAAACATACCTAAACATGTAGTAGTTGCCTGAATTCCTAGACAATAACCAACAGCTCTCTAATTGAGATCAAAAGCTACTGAACAAGAAGAGAAACTTGCCTGGTTTTAGAAACCTAACAAAGGATCCAAGGCAAGTGAAGTTATGGGTCTTAGAGTGGATCATGTCGCTGACATTTAACTAACCAGCCCGCATAATCCCTTAATTCATTATAAAAGCATGTCCTTATACCAGTTTATAAGTGTAGTTATTACTAGTCATTGAGGAAATTTCCCCTTTCAACATATGTAGACCATTACAGAAAATCATAGCTAATTAAATATAGAGTTGTGGAGCAGAGTACCAAGTGATAAATGTATAATAGAAATACTGTACATAAGGTGCAGAGATCATTTAAAAGAGGAAGTAGGTGCAAAGACTCTAATAGCAAGAGAAACAGAGGTCTTAGAAATGTCTCACCAGCATGATTGCCTAAACATGACCTTAACTAATACAACAACAATAGACAGGCTAATGTGAATGGGAGAAAGCTCACAAGGCCACAGCTCTACAGAAAGAACACAGGCAACTAAGAAATACTAAGAGGATGAGAAATAGTCTTTCTCAATGAAGAGTACATTAGTTATCCAATATCAAATGGTCATCCATGAAAAGGTGTACATTCAATTTGCTTTCTTATACACCCCAGAACCTCAGTGGTATTAACTTCTTAGTGGGCTGTGCCCACCCACATTAAGTATTAAGAAAATGTCCCCAAAGACTTGCTTACAGACATAACTGCTGGACTCATTTTCTCTATTGAAGTTCCCTCTTCAAAACTCACTCTTGAATTGAGTTAGAAAAAAGTAAGAAAGAAAAAAATACAACAAAAACTTTAAGACTACATTTCCTGTGTTTAAAGGTTGAGTTACTTATTACATGTACATTTATTACATTTTATTAATATTAGTATAACTAATATCATAATATAAACTATTTGTTCCTTCTCAAAGTATAGTCATGAATTAAAATCACTATAGTAACAAATATAGTCTCTACTATAATGCTAAAGACCAAGTAAGCTAGAACCCAGATGTTCATGCTAATAGCCTCCTTGAAGTTCAATATTTATACAATTATAATGATCACGGTGGGGTAGAAACCTAAGTTTGGAATTAAAAATTGTTATAGTACATGATTTTACTGAAGTAGAATAAAGGATAATTTGAATAGGAGCTCTTTTTGCTGTGAAGTGTTGGCCAGAATTTTACCTGCTTAATGGAACTTTACAATGAAGAAGATCTAGTGCTAATAAATATGATACCATTTGTGTGTTCTGCTACCCATTCCCTCCTCAAGCCATAGCTTCATGGACCTAACCTAATGTAAATTTCGCAGAGATGGAGTTCACCATGAATCTGTATTTCACTCTTACAGCTTTCTACACAACATAACGTTGTCTAGTCCTAATTTTATCATTTCTAAAGTTAATTCATTTTAATTCACCTCTTATTTGCAGTAATTTTATTTTTCATGTTAAATATGCCTTAATATTGGATTTTTCTTCAACTGAAAATTGTCTAAAGTTAGCATTGTCCATTCAACTGACCTGTCTCATCTTCATTGTTATGTATTTTAAATTACCAGGCTTGCTCTCTTTTTTTGTCACCCAGAATGCAATGCCTGAAATGTGTCTTATTTTTACTTCTAGATGATTCTCATCTCTCACATTTCTTGCCAGAACTTTTGAAGAAGGTAGCTACAATAAATAAGTGAAAGATTGAATGGGAAGTGAGCTAGAAGTGTCTACTCCTGTTTTAAGTATGTTCTGAAATGTGGGAAAACTATTATATGGAGAGGCAAAATTATTAAAAGTGTTTTTTCAAGTCCAAGTTAAGGTATTAAACACTAAAATTTGCTAAAATTC
>NC_034613.1:71624788-71664437 GCF_900095145.1 Mus pahari | reverse complement strand
AGACCTGGGAGACCGCTTCTGGGTAGACNCCAAGCCTTAGTACTGCTCTCGGGCGCACTCCCCTCCTCGGGTGAGGAAAGGCGCTGGATGCCAGGCGGACACCCCTCCTCTGTCGGGGAGGAAAGGTGTTGGGTGTTGGGTCGGCCTGCGGACAGCCCTTCATCCTCTAGTTTTTGATGGAATATTCTACACGTTATTTTCAAATCATATCATAATATTTTAAAGATTATTTTACTTATTTTATATATGTGAGTATGCTGTAGCTCTCTGCAGACAAACATCGAATCCCATTACAGAAGGTTGTGAGCTACCATGTGGTTGCTGGGATTTGAACTCCGGACCTCTGGAAGAGCAGTCAGTGCTGGTAACCAATGAGCAATCTCTCCAGGAGCCCTGCATAATGTAAATTTTAAGCTGGATAATATAGATTAATTCTGGTATTTTTTATGTGTTTTGTTGCATTTTATTTATGCGGATTCATGATGGCTTTATTTTATTTGTGCATGCTTAATTTGATGTCAAATATGGCCAAAAATATTTGTGGGGAGGATATTTTTCCTGATAAAGTATTTGGATTTGCTTCTAATTAGTACTAGTAGTCTGCAGTTAATTTAATTTATTCATTTGTTTGGATATTCCTTGGCCCTAGTTTCATTCAAAATAACTGTTAAGCTTCCCTTACAGCTTGAGTCTGACACTTAGATTTACTTACTACCAATTGTCTTGATTCATGAAAAAAAAGGGGGGTTCCTAGATTTAACAGAGTAATACAAGTATTAGTGCTCATAAGTAGATTACCTGCCCTGCCCATAAATTCTTACTTCTACATCTCTTCTAGTGAGGATGTATCAATGTATATCTGTTAGACATTTTCCTTTGTCATAGAACATAAGGTATTTTTGGAGATGTAGCCTGCCTCTCTTTAGCAATGCAGGTTAACATCCTTTCTGCATATTAAGATTATCAAATCTATTTTAGAAAAATAGTTTGCAATTACATTTGACTCTATGTATAAGTAATAGCAAAAGAACAGATATAAATTGTGGCTCTCTGAATAATAAGCATAAACATTACTATTATTATCGTTTAACATTTTTAAAAATAACAAAATCACAAAGCATATTCTTTTTGGGGGGCAAAGACTTTGAACAAAATTAAACCATGTAATTGATTGACACAAAGCCAATTCTTTTCAGTGTGCCTTGATTCAATACTTACCATTGTGGTCTATTTATCCTAAGCAAGATGTAACACTGAGTGAACAATTTGTCATAATTACCGAGAACAATTAAAGGATCTCTGCAGCTATCTATCATGACAGTTAATACTAAAGCAGAATTAACCAGTTCAGATGTTGTTTTTTCTTTGTTACTCTGACTCTCCTTTTGTGTAAGGTATTTATATACAGGGAATACAGGATGGATTAGTCAGTGTGTAAAGGAAGTTGCTATGTAGAGCTAATAACATGAGCTTGATCTACAGAACCCATCTAAATAAATGTAGAATAAGGAAACCACTCCACAAAATTGTTGTGCGATTTCTACTTGCATGTTGTAGCATGCACACTCATACACACGTGCACACACACACACAATATAGATATACACATGGAAAAAATAAACAAATACATAAATAAATAAATTTATAGACATATATGTAAAAATACATTTTTAATAAAGATAAAACAACACTAATCTCATGAGAAATTATATACATATTGGACTTCTAAATGGTTACAATATTTAATATTCTAAAATATATGCTATTAGTTAATTATTCCTAAAATTTGTATAGTTATATATTTATCACACATAGTGATATATTTCATAAAGTTATTTCAATGTAAGAATATTGTTTATATTGGATAAATTCAACATTCTTCCTTCTGTTTCTTATTTCTTACATCCTTTAATTCCTTCCCCCACTTCCATTCAGTCTTAATACTTTTTTTTTAAAGATTCACTTATTTTATGAATGTGAGTACACTGTCACTTTCTTCAGACACACCAGAAGAGAGCATCGGATCCCATTACAGATGGTCATGATCCATCATGTGGTTGCTGGGATTGAACTCAGGACCTCTGGAAGAGCAGTCAACACTCCCAACTCCTGAGTCATCCATCTTTCCAACCCCCATTTTAAATACTTTTAAACTCATGATCCAAGTTTGTTTTTAAGTTGAAAAATCAGAGAGAAGTTGTGTCCCCACACTAATATATTCACCTGAGCATTTGGGGGTAAAATGCAGGAGGATTATAATTTTGGCCCCAGAATGAGCTATATCAAAGTAAAAAAAAAATGATGGGGAAATTGTTTATTCCTAACAGAGACTTGCTGCTGTATCTACAACATGACTCTCATAACTATCATTATGCAGATGCTCAAGTCCATTATATGAAATGAAGAGTTTGCATATAATATATACATCTCCTTATTTTGTATTTACAATTTTCTCTAGATTCCTTGTGGTGCTCATTATAAATATTAAGAAATATGTGATATATTGTGCTGTTTAGGGAATAATGTTAAGAAAAATAGTCTGTATATGATCAATGTAAGTGACTATGTTCTATACAGTTCCTGGCAGTAGTGAGTTGACTCTCTCTATAGAAAGTCAGAAAGTATACATGGACCATAATAGTCATTTTATTATAGCTTTTCCTCAGTACAAACCAAGGATGATAGAGGCTTTGGGTAATATAATGAAATGTTCATGTACCTTGTTTCCAGGTACAAAGACAAGGCTCACAAGCCTCTAACCAATTTACAGTTCTTGTTTCTCATTTCATTTGTATAAAATTGATATATAAATGGTTTCACACAAAAAGGCAATTTGAGAACAGAAAGAGAACACAGTATCACTTCTTTGGAACAGTACTGAGTCCTGGATAACCAATATACTATCACTACTATTATTAAGCATTTTGTTGTATACTAAAACATTTTAACATTTGGTCAATTACGGAGAGAATAAAGCCATTATAATATTCTCAAATTATGTGATTTGTATGGCATTTGAAGTTGTTTTCTGGTTTGTTAATCATCCTCCAAATAGTTTCTATGACTAGAAAATATAGTATATGAAGAGTGGATGATGCCTTTAAAATGACTGAAATAATTTATTTTTTATTTGAATATGATTTCACATTCTGAAATTAGGAATGGGATCTAGCACATCTCTTTTAAATATTCATAGGCAATAAAATCCTTAGCTGTATGACTGATTTTACAGGCAATTGAATGTTACCTAATCTCTGCATAATTGCATCTGTAAGAAGCATTAGGTAGGCAATAAAAACCCTTTCAAACCTCTGACATAAGCATTTAATTGAGAAGAAAATGGGGTAAAGCTCACTTTTAGATGAAATAGTAGTTATTTTATAAAGGAAAAAATATTTTTTTCTGTAGCCAGGAAATAACAAAATATGATGACTTGAAAACAAAGTTATACTTCTTGACCATAATTATTTTCTTTCTCTTGACCATCACATAACATAACCTGACTAGATAGCCAGTGAAATAACCAAAGTAATAATACTATTGACATTATTAGACATTTTTCAATTATCTAAGAAATTCCAGCAACTATCTAATTTATACTCTTGAATCTTGGTTTCTAACCATCACCTGGTCAAAGAAAAAAAAAATCAAGAGTCTGAGAGGTGCCAAAGCCAACATGTCAGCAACAAGATCTCTAACATAGAGCTTCAGTGAAAATTTTAAAATGGGAGTAGGAAAGATTACAACAGCCTGAGGACCAGACTTCCTGTAGCTCGATAGTGTTACTTAATCAAGTCAGGGAACACACACCCACCAAATCTCAACTATATGGTTATCTGACCAGCACAATTAGGAGATATGGCATGCAAATAATGACATGGAAAATGCAGCATGGTACCACTTAAGATAAAGAGAATAGCTGATGAGTGCCTGCTAAAAGGGGGCAAATTAATGTTCTACATGGATGACATCCTGCAAAGGATATCCAGAACAATGTGTTAGCCTATGACAAATGTATATACAATACTAAATGGACTCAATAGTTTTTACACATATATGTATATAATATATATGCATATGTACATATGTATAAATATTGGTAATATTAAAATGATAATTTGTAAATAATTTTAGACAGAACACAGGAAGAATTTCAGTGGAAAGGAAGGAGTGGCAGTGATATGGACACAATATTTCATGAATGAAGTTTTTATATTAAACATTAAACAATACATTTATATTCACAACAGATTTTAAATACCAGCACAATAAATTTAAAGGGTATTATCTCAGAGAGAATATAGTTTTCAACAAAGTGCAAAATTGTGTTTTCAAATGCTAAATCTCTACAAGGATATATATATATATATATATATATATATATATATATATATATATATCACATAGTAAACATTAGCGTTAGTTTCAAGTTTGTTTGTTTTTTTGTTTGTTTGTTTTCTCAAGACAGGGATTCTCTGTGTAGTCCTGGCTGTCCTGGAACTCACTCTGTAGACCAGGCTGGCCGCAAACTCAGAATTTCACCTGTCTCTGCCTCCCAAATCCTGGGATTAAAGGTGTGCACCACCACTGCTCGGCTAGTTTCTAGTTTATTTCAAATGTATATTTAGTATTCTTATAACATTCTGTTTACTGAATTACTGAGGCAAACTTGGAAAATACTTAATGGTAAGACTTAGAAAATATATTTTTTACACATTAAAATTCTTGATTGCTTATTGTACTGGCTGGTTTTGTGTGTCAACTTGACACAGGCTGGAGTTATCACAGAGTAAGGAGCCTCAGTTGTGATAGTGCCTCCATGAGAACCAGCTATAAGGCATTTTCTCAATTAGTGATCAAAGGAGGAGGGCACATTGTGAATGGTGCCATCCCTGGGCTGGTAGTCTTGGGTTCTATAAGAGAGCAGGCTGAGCAAGCCAGGTGAAGCAAGCCAGTAAAGAACATCCCTCCATGGTCTCTGCATCAGCTCCTGCTTCCGGACCTGCTTGGGTTCCAGTCCTGACTTCCTTTGATGGTCAACAGCAATGTGGAAAGTGTAAGCTGAATAAATCCTTTCCTCCCCAACTTGCTTCTTGGTCATGAAGTTTGTGTAAGAATAGAAACCATGACTAAGACATTTATTAAATAGCTTTCTGACTCAGTGCTTATCCTTTAACACTTTTGCAACAATTTCCTACTCCTTAATAAGGAGTGCATGTGCAGTTCTGTTCAATTTGCATTGAATTATTAAAAGGATGCAGGTTTTGCTGCATTTAACATTGGAATATATTTTTGTATGCTTTTCTTTATGCTATACTTATACATATTTTCACTTGTCCATTTATTAGAAGACACATAGTCTGGCATTCAATCCAGGAAAAAATTAAGAAAACTACATGTCACTTATTAAGTATATGCTATGATCTTGGCTCCTTACCCAGTAATCTTGTCACAATAATGATTTGGGATTATATTAATTATCACACATGAGGACATGGAAAACTTAAAATGTTACCCAGGGTCATATATTCAATGAACTAGACATTTTCTAAGTTAGAGACTTGTCTGTTACTGCAACGAAAGAAAAACACAATGACCCAACAGTGACTTATGCAACCTAGCCTTAAGTTTCAAAGCTTCACAAAATGGTTTCTCAGAGCTTCCCACCCTCTCAGGTTCTTATTGTAGGTCTCCATTGTTGCAGGCACCTTTTCTATTTTTCACAGTGTAAAGTGGGCCTTCACTTAACAGTATTAAACTCCTTAATACTTGTAGGTAGTCTCTCTTACAGTACATTTTTGAATGTAACACTATAGGCTTCCTAGTATAATTTTCCTCTCTAAACTATACATTTTGACTTTCTGTCCCACCTGTTCACTTTTACTGATACCTGAATAGGCACTATCAATAGCAACATACCAAAGATTCAATATTATGTTGCTGTCAAATTTTCTCTACCAAACAATTTGTCCAATTATTATTTTTTTTTTGAGACAGGGTTTCTTTGTGTAGGCCTGGCTGTCCTAGAACTCACTCTGTAGACCAGGCTGGCCTCGAACTCAGAAGTCCGCCTGCCTCTGCCTCCTGAGTGCTGGGATTAAAGGCGTGCGCCACCACGCCCGGCCCAATTAATTTTTAATTAAGTCAGAAACAAATGCTTAGGTCAAGGGCAGAAGGCAGCAAGAGTTTTTATCATAATACCATATGAATTATCTCTAGCACAGATGCCAATATTGCTCATCTCGGGAAAACTCTTCCAGGATCCTACTAGAAATTCTTCTTACAAAATTCAACTATTTTTCTAATCCAAAGTCCTAAATCTTTCACATTCCTCAAAAAAAACCACTTTGGTCTTCCTTCTTGGTCTTCATGTGGTCTGTGAGTTGCAGGGAACTGAGGGAAGCCTCTAGCACATGCCAGGAAAGCAAGAGGCTACCAGGATCCAATTGGGACGACATTAGCTGAAATACTCAACAAAGGGGAGAAAGTACCAATAGCGACCATATCCAGAGGTTATGCATGGTCCCTTGTTGAGGCATGGGGGTCACCCACCCATCTCAAAAATATTAACACAGAATTTGTTCCTGTCTAAAGGAAATGCAGGGACAAAGAGTGGAGCAGAGACTGAAGGAAAGGCCATCCAGAGATCACCCTACCTGGGAATCCTTCCCATTCGAAGACACCAAACCCAGGCACTTGCAGATGCCAAGAAGTGCTTGCTGAAAGGAACCTGGTATGGCTGTCCTGTGACAGGCTCTGCCGGAGCCTGACCAATACAAATGCAGATGCTCACAGCCAACCATTGGACTGAACACTGAGACCCCAATGAAGGAGTTAGGGGAATGACTGAAGGAGCTGAAAGGGTTTGGAACTCCATAGGAATAACAACAATAGTAACTAATCAGATCCCCCCACACACACAACCAGAGCTCCCAGCAACTAAACCACCAACCAAAGAGTGTACATGGAAGGACCCATGGCTCCAGCTGCATATGCAGCAGACGATTGCCTTATGTGGCATCAATGTGAGGGGAGGCCCTTAGTCTTGTGGAGACTTGATGCCCCAATTTAGGAGAATATTAGAGCAGTGAGGCAGGAGTGGGTGGGTGGTGAGGAAGCTCCCTCACAGAAGCATGGGATAGGGTATTTGTGGAGGGGAAACTGGGAAGGGGATAACATTTGAAATATATATATAAATAAAATAACCAATAAAAAGAAATACCCCAAAAGAACCCAGGTTATTTAACAGTAGGGTGTACCTAATGACCACCATTTATATATGGTACTGGAATGTACCCTGTATGCTGCAAGAGGCAACAGTTAAACACCAGCACAGCTCTAAACACTTCCATCTGCATACAATGTAACCTGCCTGCAAGGTACCCTGTTGCCATAGTAGCACAAAAGTTGCATGATTGGATTTAAGGCTCAATGCATGAGTCAGAACTCTTGCTTGACTCTGCTCAGGTAGCTAAGACTTAGTGCTAGGTAGACCTTGGACCAAGAGGGAAACGAAATACTATTGTTCTGCTAAAGGAATATACCTGTAAAACAACTGCTAACAATATTCTGCTGTACTCATAGATCAGTGCATTGCTCAACCATCATTACAGATGCTTCCTCCTGCAGCAACTGAGAAAAAAAATACAAAAACCCACAGCCAGACATTACATAGTGAGTGAGAGGCCCTGAAACAATCCTAAATGGGATAACTTGATCAAATGGTATTCCAGAATAGGAGGCAGACAGATTGTAAGAGCCAGTGTAAACAGAACAAACCATGAAAACCAAGCCATCTAGACACCACAGGAATGTTACCCATGTGAACTCATAGAAAGTATGATAATATGCACGGAGCTTGTCAAGGTGTAAGTCAGATGAGGTCTCAGGGCTGACAGGGGAAATGAACACAAGCCTCCATCCTTAATCTAGAAGTTATCTCCAATTGATAACTGCTTGCAAATGAAAAAATAATTTTATCAAACTCTCATTGGGTCTCACTGAGTATACAAACAAGACTCAAGAGCAGGTTCCATATTTAGCAGTAGGATGGACAAAACAGAGCAAAACTGACTCACTATTATTATTAGTGGAGTTTTTTGTTTGTTTACTTTACAGGTCTTCACTTACTAAAAAAAATCATGTACTAACAAATCAGTGCACTTTATAGAAAGTGCAGATTATATTATTATCACAGATATGATATAACCATAAATAAATGTCTGGGATCAAAGAAGAGTTTTGGACCTTGAGGCTACTGAATGCACAAATATAATACAAACACTTGGTGAGATAGAAGTCTACTCCCCAAAACAGAATGAACGGAAATTGAACAGTTGCTGAAGGTTAAGAATAGTGTATTTTAAGTTCACTCAAGACTTGAACTATTTATCTTAAAACATAATTTCTTACATTCTATTAATATCCAAATATTATTAAATTCCATAACAAAATCAAATAATTAACCAGTTTCAATTTATACCTAGAAATATCTAATTTTATTTACATTAAATAGAGTAAATTCAACATTGAAGGGGGAAATACTGTAAAAACACTCCCCTGTCCAGTGTGTAAAAATCTATGCTTTTATGGGTAAACTAAAGATGAAAACAAGAAATATTCCTACATTAGAATTTCCTTTCATTATATAAATACATAAACAACCCTCTATATTTTCCTTCCCATGCCTTATATGATATCTTCTTGGATCTTGTACACATTATGGAAGTGATGGATTTTTAGTAAAGTAAAATTCATGTAGTAAGAGCAATAGGGAATTTTACATGTAAACCAAAATTTATCACAGTATCTCAGAAGTAGAAATACTCAGGCGATTGATAATAAACTAAGTATCATTATACAAGGTTTCTTCCTAAAATTTTATAAATCTATTTTTTAGGAAGACTATGAGGAATATTACCTGAGTAGGAGATATACATTATTTTGTTCATGTTTGTAAGGTAAATCATGCCATATATGTGAATCCTCATATATATATATATATATATATATATATATATATATATATATATATGTGTGTGTGTGTGTGTGTGTGTGTGTGTGTGTGTGTGTGTGTATGTTAATTTGAGTAAGAATAGCCCCATAGGCTTATATATTTGAATGCTTGGCTCAGAGGGAATGGAATAATTATACAATGGGGCTTGATTGGAGTAGGTATAGTTTTGTCGGAGGATATATGTCACTGAGGTAGGGCTTTGTCGATTTCAGAAGCCCAAACCAAACTGAGTGGCTTTCTCTCTTCCTGCTTTCTATGGATCCAGATGCAGGACTCTCAACATACTTCCTTAGAACTATACCTGCCTGCATGCCACTGTGCTTCCTGTCATGATGACAATGGACTAAACCTTTCAACTTTAAGCCAACACCAATTAAATGGTTTCCTATTTAAAAGCTGACATTGTCATGATTTACCTTCACAAGAGAATATTGACTAAGATATATAGTAACAATTTAAATCAATTGGAATATATAATTTTGAACATACTGATTGAAATGTATATATTATTAGCAAATTATTTATGACCCAATCATTGTGAGGAAATAATTATATGGGAGAGAATCTGAAAGGTAAAATAGAAAAGGGTGAGAGGGAAGAAAGAGAAAGAAAGTTACATTTACATACACATTATTTTATGGGAGGAAAATCAACCATATTACTCTAAGATACAATATCAGTATTATATAAGCTGGATAACTTTATGTCAACTTGACACAATCTAGAGTCATTTGAGAAGAGGTAAACTTAATTTAAAATTGCCTCAAAAATATCAGGCTATAGGCAAGCATGTAGGGCATATTTTAAATTAGTGATTGATGTGGGAGTTTCCAACACATTGAAGGTAGTGTTGTCCCTTTGCTTGTAGTAGTGGGTTCTGCAAGAAACCAGACTGAGCAAGCCATGATAATCAAGCCAATAAGCAGCACTTTTCCATGGCCTGTGCATCAGCTCCTGCCTACACGTTCCTATCAGTAATAGGATACTCCTACTCCTTCCCTCAGTAATAGACTATCACCTGGAAGTGTAACTTGAAATAAGCTATTTCCTCCCCCAAATCGACTTGGTCACAATGTTTCATCATAGCAATGGGAACACCAAAAGAATATATTAAATATTAGTTTATAGGTATGATCATGGTATTTTTTCTTGATATGTATCAGCTTCCTGTTAAACATTATACTTCCTGTTAAAAACCATGTATTAAGCCAGGCGTGGTGGCACACGCCTTTAATCTCAGCACTCAGGAGGCAGAGGCAGGTGGATTTCTGAGTTCGAGGTCAGCCTGGTCTACAAAGTGAGTTCCAGGACAGTCAGAGCTATACAGAGAAACTCTGTCTTGAAAAAACCAAAACAAACAAACAAACAAAAAATAAGTATTTCTAAGAGGAATGACATGCACATCAAAAAAATTCACTCACTGCTGTAAAATCTGAGGCTAAACTGAGCCAAAATCATTTTTTCATTTTACTGCAAAAGACTGTGTCGCTCATACATTTATAAAATACAGATTAAAGAGATTCCCCACTTATCGTCATACCTCTTCATGTAGTTCCCTCCAACGAGAATTAAATGTCTCAAGCTCCTCATTTATCAGTTCATCCATGACTCCTCCATCTGTAAGAGTCTGTGCCAATAGACGAATCTGATTTGGGTTCTCCTCTGAATGATGCATCAGATTTTCAAGAGACTGAAAAACATTCCCAACAATTAATGTATCACGCCTTTGTCTAAATACATCGAATGTATACACAGTGCTCAGTATTTTCTTGTTTACGTACAATTTAGCCAAAAGCAACATAAACCAAAATTTAATCTGGATAATAAAACTCAAAGGATCATTATTGCTTAAAAATTCAAGAACTTTTTTTTTTCACTGAGTTATCTCTGCATTTTGGACTATACTTTGAAATAATGGCTTATCATTTTCTCAGTGAGAAGCTCCTCTTTATTTTTTTTTTTAATTGTTAGTGTCATGAAGGTAAAGTAATTCTGAAAATATGTGTATTAGAAACTCATAAGTCCCATTCTTTTAAAGGAAACTCCTTTACTCTTTACATGTTTTCACATAGATACAGTGTAGTCCTAGATGTATTAGGACTGAAAGTTGATAGAAATGACCATAAGTTCCTTTATGCTCAAGAAGGGACAGATGACAAGAATATCACCTAGTGATTTATTTAATAGTTGGATCATTGTCATATATGGGTAATTTCCTTTGAGGTGTGTGTGTGTGTGTGTGTGTGTGTATCTGTGTGCATGTGTGTGTGTGTGTTGAGAAAATGGTTTCTTTTGTTTTTGAGTTGTGAAGTTAATCGATTTCTATCTTTATATAATTTATAGCCTTATAATCCTTAATGGAAAAATATTCAGATTTTTTAGATAGATTGTACAAAGAAAATATTCTCAATGTCAATTTTTGGCATTCTAGGTAATAAAAAATTCAGTATCATTTCACTAGATCTCACAACTATGTAAATGGTATATATAGGCTTCAACAATTCTTTTACTAGGTTGTTGTTTCCAAAAACATGAAACTGTCCTAAGAGATGTCTTTGTGTCTTACTTGTGTGTCTATTACTTTTCAAAAACTGAAAACTTCAATGTATTTGGCTCTTAAAATTTTAATAAACAATAATATAGTTATTTCCCAGTTACATTTTTTTAAAAAAATATGCTTTTGACATCTAAAATCCGTAAGAAAAACTCATCACAGCTTTAATAAAAAATGTTAGTATTGATTCTTCTTATAACATATACAATTCACTATATGTTGCATATATTTCATATTTAAAATTTTTCATAGAGTAGTATTTCTCTTTGTTTCCTAATGATGTGCATAACCTGTTAATTAAATAATAGGTCAACTTGTTAAACAAAGGTAAACAGATTACTTTTTCTCTTAAAGATGATCTTGAAGGAGTTGGGGTAGTTGGGAAAATATGATAAAATGTAATATAAAAATACAAGTAAAAGAAAGAAAGAAAAATTAAGAATTTATGAAAATATTTAAAAGCAAGGAAAGTTAGAAGTGCTATGGCTTTCCTATTCTTATGAAATACAAGTATACCCTTTTACTATTTAAATGCCATAAGAATAAGCAGTACCAACCTCACCAAACAATACATTTATATGTAATAGTGAATAGGAAGGCAAATAGTAATAATGAGGACTTCCTATTGCTTTATTAATATTTTCCTTTGATGTCTCATCAATCTCCACTGACTGGACTATATTTTATTAGCATGAATAATTATACAAACAATGTTATGACTAAAACATTTTCCACATGCATCTAATGCATTTTGATTATGTTTACATCACCTGTGTTCCCCACATAACAGCTGCTACTTTTCTCTTTCCTAAAAATTCCCCTTCCATTTTCATGTTTTGTTGGGTTATTTTTCTTCAGCTTTCACATGTGAGAGGCAGACAAACGACATGGACATGCTACTTCTTTTTCAAAGTATTACTTAAAATGTGGCATCAGGATAATGTACTTTGTATCTTGTTTATGCAAAAGCATAATAAAACTTACATATGAGTATTTAAAAGGTACATTTATATATATAATGTACATTAAAGTCTTTAAATTCTTATTAAAATTTTTTTAAATAATTTTTTTTCTTTTTAAACTTTTTTTATTATTATTTTCTTTATTTACATTTCAAATGCTATCCCGAAAGTTCCCTAAACCCATCCCCACCCCTGCTCCCCTACCCACCCACTCCCACTACTTGGCCCAGGCCTTCCCTTGTGCTGGGTCATATAAAGTTTACAAGACCAAGGGGCCTCTATTCCCAATGATGGCCAATTAGGCCATCTTCTGCTACATATGCAGCTAGAGACACAAGCTCTGGGGATACTGGTTAGTTCATATTATTGTTCCACCTACAGGGTTGCAGCCCCCTTCAGCTCCTTGGGTACTTTCTCTAGCTCCTCCATTGGGGGCCCTGTGTTCCATCCAATAGCTGGCTGTGAGCATCCACTTCAGTTTTTTGCCAGGCACTGGCATAGCCTCACAAGAGGCCACTATATCAGGGTCCCTTCAGCAGAATCTTGCTGGCATGTGCATTAGTATCTAGGTTTGGTGGCTGATGATGGAATGGATTCCTGGATGGGGTAGTCTCTAGATAGTCCATCCCTTCATCTTAGCTCTAAATTTTGTCTCTGTACCTATATCCTTTCATGAGTCTTTTGTTCCTTATTCTGAGGAGGAATGAAGTATCCACACAATGGCCATCCTTCTTAGTTTTCTTCTGTTTTGCATAATGTATCTTCGGTATTCTAAGTTTCTGGGCTAATATCTGCTTATCAGTGAGTGCATATCTAGTGACTTCTTTAGTTTGATAAATATATAGCTTTAAAAGTAGAAAAACTGCATTAGCAAACTGTACATCTGTACTCAAAAAGATTTTGTATTAAGCTGTCTTTAGAAGTTTGTAGTAGATTTAAGCAAGTAAGTACATAGAAATTAGAAAGATAGTAAAAGGAAAAATCTCCAAGATGAGAAGATAAGACATTCCCCTTAAGTCCTTGGACCTTGAAGGATTCTAGAGGGAACAAAGGATTTATCCAAAATGTCAGGAGTGAAGAATGGCTAGTAGCCACACTCTCTTCTTTGTGTTTTAAAATAGTATAATCTCATTGGAGCTAAATCTTTTCAATGCTGCATACAGCAAACCATTTAGATGAATTAACAACTTACTTCTAGCACTTCAGTGATTTCCTCAGCTCCTGCAGGAACATTTTCCATAGTTTTAAGTTTCAATTCGACTTCATTGAGCCACTTGTTTGCTTTCTCTAAGTATGACAATAACTCATGCCAACATGCCCAAACTTCCTAAGAAAGAAATGAATATTGCAGATTAAATATTTCCTTATAAAAGTAAACAGAGGTACTCCATATTATAATTTTAAAACTTCTAAAAATGGAAGATTGAATTTTCTGCATTTCCCTTTTACTTTGCAATAGATGATTTAAAATGCAACTAGGTACTTTGTGTATCTAATACCTCAGTAATTATAAGTCATTAAGGAAAGAGTTTATTACATGAATAAATTCAAGATCCAGTGATTTGCCTTTTAAAATTAGACATTCACTGACACTACAGTCTTAAAAATAGATATATCCAAATGTATGATAGGATGCATGCATATGCCCAAGTTCCTCAAACCCCAACAATTACACTGTTTTGTTACTTATAAATTCACCCAAAATGAATAGTTTTATATTTAAAATTAGAATGTGTATTTAATTATTTGTCTTTCAGTGTTAAACATATTTAGGATTTTTTATATTAATGACAAAAACATTTTATGAAAAAAATTCTTCAAAGATTTTACGTCAGTGACTATGTTTGTTTATATAATAATAGACATTGAATTTAATTCAACCATGTTCAGTTCTATTTTGTAGCTAATATTCATATTCACATACACACATATATATCATATTTTTAATTATGTCCTTGGGCCATATCACCACAAGTACAAATACTATATCAAGTATATGGTTATGTCTAGGTGATTTTTGATACACAATGTAAAATTTTAAAATTAGCTTCTTAAGGAAAACTTTCAAATTCCTAAAGATAATCTAGAAGAGGATTATTCTGACCTCTTAAGTATGGGGACACACTGAAAGAAAAATAAATTACCCAAAACTGACCTATGAAAATGAATGAACATATTTGATCACATTTAAACAATTTTTATCGTTTACTAAAATAGCTCCAAAATTTATATAAAAATATGGTTTTGTCCATTTAAATATAACATTTGTTAATACTTAAATAAAATATTCAATTTTTTAACAAGTATGTAGATGAACACATAATAAAGTGGACACATGAAAATAAAGCCTATCATAGCCATAAAATTAAAAAAGAAGATAAAAAGAGAAGAAAGAAATATGGGTCTGGACAAATAGCACTGTGTTTAAGAGTACATACTGTTCTTAAATAGGATCTGTGTTCTGTCCCCAGCAGCCATATTGGGTGATTCATAACAACCTATAACTCCAGTTCCAGTAGATGCATTTCAGATTTTGGTTTTCAGAAGCACATGCATTTATGTGGCACAGACAAATGAAAATAACTAAACAATAAAATAAATTTTATATAAAATTACATATACCAATATATTTGTACTCATTAAATGCCAAGGGAATAAATTAGGGTAAAATTGAGAAGAGTGACATGACATTAGCTCATACAAATGAAATAAATCAAAAATTTATATGTATTGCTAGGAATATGTATATTATGTCAAATACTTGTCATTCCTGTTGATGTGGGGATTCACACTTAGTATCTCTATAGCTCTGCTTTGTAGTATTTATCTTAGCAAATGTCATTAACAACCTTAACCATTTAAGAGTGGGTAACATTAATTTTCTTATAAAAACATATGGATACCTAATATCATAGAAGTTTCCTAATATAGACACATATGTAAATGAAATTTAAATGACATTGCCATATGATAGGGAATATAATACCCTGACGTGACATCACATGCTACCAAGTAAACAACCTAGGTTGAGTTGTTGGCCAAACATTTCCCATAGAGCACCTCAAATACTCCTGGCTATTGTCAGTGCTCTTGGTTACCTTTCACAGCTTGGTGGTGAGACCCTATTGCTGAATATACTGCAAGTATATGGCATAGAATATGGAGAATCTAGCAGGTATTCAACTAGTTGCTTCATAGCTACTAGCTAGCACTATTTTGCTAATAGCAATATAAAGACTTTTGATTATATTACCATAACAATTATTCATATTATGTACAAGATTATAAATTAGCATTAGATCCATTAAGTATATTAAAAACAATGATACTATCTCATAGTACATCATCCTGAGAGCACCATCAATAGCAAGGCTAAAGAAAGCATTTATTTTAAGGGACACTAAATGATTATCAAATACCTGTTGTTTCCGCCATATTTACAGTCTTTAAAAATAATGAAGAATATTCTATACTTAACACATCATTTAACGTTAATGCTTAACACATCATTTTAACTACCTGTAATCCTATCAGCTTACTAGAATTTATTAATTTTATACAGTATATTCCAAATAGAAAATTAAGTATTTTTCTTTACAATGATTATATAAACCTTAAATAATTCCAATCTCCTGATGATCTATAGCCTCTTTTCCTTCTGGTCAAACATCCCAATAGGGAAATATAAGTATCATCTTTAATTCCAGAATACATTACAGATTTAAAGTAAAGGGGATGCCAGTGGTAATAAGTCATATCAACTTTGGTGCAAATTGAGGTAGTGAAGTATCATAATGATTTAACTCTCAGGATGGATGGCTTCTTCTTTCATAAATGCATCTTGAACAGCACAGCCACATAGGATCAATGTAGCAGTTTACAGGTAAGTTTTTCAAAATAAAATAAACTCTTGAGTTCTAAATTGAAATGAAAATATATTTAGAGTAACTTGTTAACTTTAACAGTTTGGAACACAAAGTGCATTGAAATCAAAGAATTTAAAGTGGCTTTCAAGTAAAATCCCTGAAAAGGCAAACTCTTCAAAATAATAGCTGGAACTGGTGATCACTCTCATACTGTTTTAGTCTGGTTGAAATTTCAGGTTGATCTCAAGTTCGGTCGGTCACTAGTCTGCCTTTCCCTCAGACTCGCCTCCATTTTTCAGAGTATTTCTTAGACTTTTTGACTCTGGGATGGCAATCCCATCATTCCACTTGATGCCCTGTCTTTCTACTGGAGATGGACTCTACAAGTTGCCTCACCCCACTGTAGGGCATTTCATCTAAGGTCCCTCCCTTTGAGTTCTGAGAATCTCTCACCTCCCAGGTCTCTGGTATATTCTAGAAGTTCCCCCAACTCCCGAGGAGGTTGTATATTTCTATTCATTCTGCTGGCCCTTATGACTTCTCTTCTGTCTCCTCCTCCCCAACCCCATATACAAGCAGCTGACTGAGAACCTGGGGACACCTACTGTTGAATTTGGGAAAGGCTGGAAGAAGCTGAGGAGAAGGGCAATGGCAATAGGAAGATCAGCAGTCTCAACTAACCCAGGACCCCAAGATCTCACATGTACTGAGCCACCAACAAGACAGCACACACCAGCTGGTCCAAGGCTGTTGACACATATATAGCAGAGGATGGCCTGATCTCACCTCAGTGGGAGAAGATGCACCTAACCGATTCTCTAGAAACTTGAGGACCTGGGAGCTGGGGACATCTTGGAAACAGAGGGGAGGAGGAATAGAATGAGGGACTGTGAGAGGGGGAACAGGATGGGGGCAATGGCTGGACTGCAAAAATATAAAAAGAATGAAATAAAATAAACAAGAAGTTGTAACAAATATTTAAATTCATATCTTATGATAAAAATATACTAGGAAGTTTGAGGTAGTAAAAAAAAATAAACAATTTTAAATTTTGTGTTTAGTTTGGCTATGTATATTTCCTTACTAGTTGAGTTTGTTAACTAGTTTTCATACTTAAGAAATACAAGGGTTAAATTTCAATATTCTATATAATTAAGGGCACAACTTTCACAAGCTATGAGAATGTCTCATGAAGATACTATTTGACTATAAAGAAGACAGTTCTACTCAGAAAGTTGTTTTTCACTTGGAGAACAACAAACAAGACTGAGAATTCCTTTGTCTGCATATTCATTTTATTTTCTTTTTGTTGTTTTTACAATGCTAAAACCTGAACACATAGCCTCCTGCATATATTGTAACTACATTCCCACTGTGGGAAATTCCTACCTCTCCATAGGGAGAGACGATTTGTGTTGGAGTGCACATAGAAGGGGTGCTATGGAAACCTAGTACAGTGGAAACTTCCTGGTACCTATGAAGATGATCTAGAGAGGACTCCAAAAATGGAAAATGAGCCTGAATAAACCATCTTCTGTGGGAAGCCACATAAAGCCATTACAAGATGGTGCTGGCTACCATTGGCCACTGCCCTTGTATTTCTGGTAAACCACCAATGTGCCCAGGTGCAAATGGGTTTCATGCCAAGTCTTTGCCTGCCCCGGGGCGTAACAGTGAGATCATGAGTAAGCAACCAATTAGACGTGGACAAGCAGCCTTGGGGACTATATAGGGAGTTGCTCGTGGGGCCTCGTGGTCTTCCTCTTCAAGATGCAATAAATGCTGTGCTGCAGAAGGATCCTGGTGTCCGCGTGCGTTCTTGCTGGCGAGAAGATAGTGCGGGACAATCTTCTTTAAACAGGCAAGGCATCTACAGATGGTACTGGGACAACAGCCCAGTCATAAAAACCATTAACTTACAAATAATGTTGCTGCAATATGTACTGTGGCAATGGTAGTTCAGAAATTATGGGAGTGGCCAGTTGATGACTGGTCTAACTTGAGGCCCATATCACAAGAGGTAGTCTACATCTCGTACTTATTATAGGGTTAGAAATCAGAGATTAGATAGTCCAGAGACCTAGAGTAGAACTAAACATGACTTAACAACCACAAAATGTCAATGAAATGATTCCTAATGATAATCTGCAATGCACATAGACTGGTATGTAGCCCAATTGTCATCAGAGAGGTTTCATGTAGCAACTGATGGAAACAGATGCAGAAATCTACAGTCAAACATTAGGCAGAGCTTGAGGAAGACTGTAGAAGATGGGGAGGAAATATTATAGGAGCCAGCATTATCAAGCACATCATAACAAAATGGACCACAGAATCAATTAAGAAGGGCTCATAAAGGCTCTCAAGACTGAACTGATTATCAGGGATTCTGGATAGGTCTGTGCTGGGCCCTCTGCATATTTTATAGTTGTGTAGATTGGTGTTCTTGTTGGACTCCTAACAGTGGGAGTGGGGATATCTCTGACTCTTTTGCCTGTTCTTGGGACCCCTTTCCTCATACTTGGTTGTCCTGTACAGCCATGATATGATGGTTTGTGTGTAGTCTTATTGCATCTTGTTATTCTATGTTTGGTTGATATTACAGGGATGCCTGCTCTTTTTAAAAATGGGAACAAAGGAGAAGTCCATGGAAAGGGATGGGAGGTGGGGTGAGGAGGGGAGAAGATGAGGGAAGGGAGGCTGTTTTAAGGATACAGTGTATGAGAGAAGAATAAATAACAATAAAATTTAAAAGGAACACAATCTGTTTACTAAGTAGGCATGTTCAGACATAGTTAGAGGCTTTCTTTTCTAGTTCAGAGGAAACAAGAGCAACCTGTTGGAATTTGACAATCCATAAAGGGAATGAAGTCTTAATTCCCCAGAGCAAATAAGTTAAATAAGATAAGTAAGTAATGTTTGGGGACTATCAAAATATTGGGCAAAGAAATGTATCTTTTGAGGGAACATGTTTTAAAGGTGTGAGAATCATACAAAAATTGTGTTAAACTCAATATTTCAAGGCACCATGAATACCTGAAGATGCTTTCAGTTTAGGGGATTAACAATTCATACGAATAAAGGCAACCAATGTTTCTAATAAAGCACATAGAATCTATGGAGAAAAAGACAGATAAGTCAGCATAATTTAGAAAGTGACAACAGAATAATTATAAACATATCTTGGCATTAAAAAGATATTTATGACCATTTAAGCAAATAATATGAATATGAAGGGAGTTTCTCCTCCTTGTAATAACACTGAAAGTTTGACACTCAGAACCTATGAGACAGGAGGTGCTTTTTTAAATAAAAATTCTTATTCTTACTATAATATTGATGAATTACAAATATTAAATTATTTAATATTTTAAATGTATAAATTATTGTATTGAGGTTTAAATGACTAGGAAGCACTTAAAGAAATGTTCAAAGTCCTTAGTGATTAGGGAAATGCAAATCAAAATGATACTGAGATTCCACCAATCACAATGGCTAAGATTAAAAAATCAAGTGACAGCACATGTTTGCAAGGATGTAGAGAACCCTCCATTTTTGGTGGTATTGCAAACTGGTACAACTACTCTAAAAATCAATCTGGAGGTTCCTAAGAAAATTGGAAATAGATCTATCTGAAGACCTAGATATACCGCTCCTGGACATATACCCAGAAGATACTCCAACATTTAATAAGGACACATGATACACTGGAAACAACCCAGATGTCCCACAACAGAAGAATGGATACAGAAAATGTGGTCCGTTTACAAAATGAGATACTACTAGGCTATTAAGAATCAGGACATCATGAGTTTTGCAGGCAAATGTATGGAACTAGAAAATATCCTGAGTGAGGTAACTCAGACCCAAAAGAACATGCATGGTATGTACTCACTAGTAAGTAGATATTAGCAAAAAATTATAATCTTCTAAGAGCTAAGAATGAATAAAGAATTGGAATAAAAATATTTAAAACTATAGACAAATATAAAAATATCACTATAACATAGCCCAAAACTAGACAGCTAATAGAATTTGGAATGGTTGGTTTACTCATTTGGAAACTAAAATTTGTAAACTCTTATAATCAGTGAGGTGAGAATCAAACAGATGGTAAATGTTTCAATTGTCTTAATTAGGAGCTATTATGCAAAACAGAAACTTATGATAAAGTATCAGATTTATAGAATATAAACCTCTCAATAATGTGAAATGCATTAATTGAAAAACACAAACACCATACATGCAATTATAAATATGCATACATATGATTAGATTTAAGGTACAAGCAGATTAAAACTTAAAAACTAAATCATAGACTTCTGAAATTATTCTAAATTGGACATACAGTGGTAACAATACAGAAATGATCGTATAAAATTTAAGAAACAGATTATAAAACAGAAGTTATTCACTGATATTACAGAAAAATGCTCTTAAGAAGAATGTTAGATCAGAGAATAGATAATACTCATAATGATAATTGAGGGCCATTATAAAAAGAAACAATATATAAGTTCATCAGTTCTCATTAACTTCTTAGATGACAAAGTAAAACACAAATATACACCCACATAAAATAAAACAAAATTATAGAACATGGCATACAAAGAAAAAATTAAAAGGCAGCAGACAAAAGAATAATGTGACTACAGTTTGACAGTAGACTTCTTAACAGCTTAAAAATTCAAAAGACAAGGGAATAATATTTTCAGTTTTAGAAAAATAAGACTGTCTACATAATTATATGTTCAACTGCCTATTATTCAATAGAAGAAAAAGACATTTCAATCATGTAAAATGTGAAAGAACTTGCAACTACATTCAATATGAGAGCCAGTAAGAAAATGAACACAAAAGAGAATGGTAATGACAAAACCAGTCACAGAAATGAGAAGAATAGTATTGCAAATTCTAAATGAGTATTATGCAAAGTAATAAATATGATAGTATTTACTAATTGCAGAACAGTAAGCTACAGATAGTTAGGGAGGTCTACTTACCATAGATAAAATGAAAGGAAAATTCATACATATATTTTCTTATTATTTTGGCTATATTCTTTCTATATAACTAAAAATATTCATTGTCAATGAACTCCTTTGGAGAAACAACTTAGTATACACTAATTATGCAAAATTATTTATTATACTATTATTCTAATAAATATACATAGCATTAAATGGATTACTGCAGAGTTGTTGTCAATAGATTATTGCAGTCCACAATATTCATCTGGAAATTTTTTTTTTGCAGTTAATAGTAAAAATAGTAAATGGTGATTATCACAGCGACCTACAATTGATCAAGGTATACACAACAAAAGATTGCAGAATGCTCGTATCTCCATAAGGCATCTCTATATTAGATTGACTTCTTTGAAGGCTCAGCTATCATTGAAGAAATGGGACAGAAAGATTTTAAGATCCAGCGACAGTGAATGACTAGAAAGTAACTGTTTTATGAACACACCGAGGTCGTTGCATGGTACTTGAGGAACCATACGAGCCATAGAATAAAATAATAATAATAAATAAATAAATTAAAAAATAATAAAGACCAATCTTAGCCTTTATTTGTGGTCAGAGTGTAGAGATAAGGAAATCTCACCTCTACTTGAGGAGCTTATTGTCAACTTATGCTACTGGAAACAGTCAAGTCAGATTGTTTTATAGTTACAGTCCCTGTGAGGTTACTTATACTCCACTGAATTGACTCCATGGGCTAAAAGAAAGAACAAAAGAAAGAAACAGAGAGAGAGGGGGTAGGAGAGAGAGAGGAAGGAAGGAGAGAGAGAGAGAGAGAGAGAGAGAGAGAGAGAGAGAGAGAGAGAGAATGGGATACTAGTGGAGGTACAAGAAGAAATGGGGGAGAGGGAATGGGCATAGACTTTTTCTAAAATTGTTATATGAATTTTAGCAACCAAAACCCCTCCCAAATATTTTACTCTATATTTTATTTTACCAGTCAGAACTACAATGCTTTCCATATGCCTTCAGATTTCAAAAAGTGTAAAAATTTTATCAAAATTATTATTCCTCAACATTGATAGTGTAACTGAACCCTTTATTTATTGAGCATAGTCACAGAGATAGTTTTATCTGGGAATAGAAAATTAAAGTTCAACTTGTGTCCTGTTTTGGTAATCATACCCATTTCAAAGTTTATATCCTCTTTCCCCTTTGTATTTTCAAAATAAAAATTGCTGCTTATTTTTGATGGAGTGATAACTGTATGCAGTACTTGAATTCTTTACCTATATTCACATAAAAACATTCTATAGAATAAACCAAGTGGATAAAATAAAGCACTATTTGTGAAAATAATAAATAAAAATATCAAAAATGAGCTAGTTAGGCAATATATCCCAAAAAGAAGCATAGAGTATGCTGTGCTGATTAATAAAAGCATCCAAATAAAAATACATTTGTATACAGAATTCTGACATGTCAGAGAATTAAATAAACTTATGTTCATTCAAATATATGTAAAACATATTAACTTATTCAAATCTAGTATTTTTAAATTTTATAACCTAATAAGACCAATAAAATATAATTTTATCTTAGTATTTTAAGACACAGGGTTAATTTATAAACCACAAAATACATACAAAAATATCTTTTATAAAACATATTTTTTTATTTATGCCAATGTGTTCCCCTATATAACACATGTGCAAATGCTCATTGAGGCCTGAAGAGAGCAGCAGATCCCCTGGAACTGGAGTTGCAGGCATTTGTGAATACCCTAAACCAGGTTTTATGAACAGAACACTGGCCCACTGAAAGAACAGAAAGCATTCATAAATTCGTTGCTGTCTCTCTAATAATACAAAATCTATCAGGATCATTCACACACTGAAAATGGGTTTAGGAAAGATAAGAAAGTGCCAAAATTTAAACACATTGTAAGTGTATGGAAAAGGGATTCTAGCTTAAGTGTTTTACATAAAACTTAGACTCTTAATTATTATGATTTTTGACATAGAACTAATAAAAAGTAAAACAACTAACTTCCAAAGTTTTGCATTTTCCATTCAGCCTGGTGCACAGCCATTGGTAGTTGGTGGTCAGAGTTTCAAGTTCCTTTTTTAAGGCCTCTTGTGCTGTTGGTGGAGCATGAGCTATTACACTATTTACAGTCTCAGTAAGGAGTTTCACTTTAGTTTCTTTTTGTAGTGCCTCTTCTTTAGCTCTCTGAAAAGCAAATCATAATCTCTTAAGAGCAACTCATCTTTATCACTTCCAATATTCATTCTAAACTGGCACATCATCTCTTCCTGGTTGAATTCCTATTAATATAGTTCATGAACATAAAACCAACGCTTCTTCCAATTCCTTACCTTCAAATTTATGTATGATTAAAAAGTTGAAAATACAATAAAAATATAATAGATGTTTAATATTCATAGATCACTCAGGGAACTGTACTACACACCTGTTTCCTCTCAACTTTGGAAGTAGATTCAGGAGAAAAAAAATTTCAAGGCTATTCTTGGATATATACTAATTTTGAGGACACCTTAGGAAAAATGAAACTTTGTTTCAAAAATAAGAATGATTTGATAAGTTATCTGTACATGTGTATGTATTTTTCAAATATGTGTATGTATCTATAGAAAGTTCTATCAAACAGTGAAGAAACAACCGTAAGTTTTAATACCATGTTTGAAAATATTCAGACTATAATCAACATCACTTATAAATTATTCAGGTGAATTAGTATTGAATTTAGTGAAGATACAATTTACATTAAAAGATATTTAATATCAAAGATATTAAGGCTATATTTGGGATATTCTGATGTAAGACAATTCTTCCGTAATTGATACCGTAGGAAAAGGCACTAGAAAGGTAAATTATAAAGTCTCGCAGCTATTGCTTCCTTTTTTCTGTGGAAGAAAAATTGCTTCTTAAAACTTAAAAATTGGTGGGCAGTGGTGGCACATGCCTTTAATCCCAGAACTTGGAAGGCAGAGGCAGGTGGATTTCTGAGTTTGAGGCCAGCCTGGTCTACAGAGTGAGTTTTAGGACAACCAGGGCTATACAGAAAAACGCTGTCTTGAAAACAAACAAACAAACAAACACCTTAAAAATTGAACAAGTCCATTTGAAAACATGGAAGATTAATTCAACAATATAACCCAGTAATATTTAGGTAAATATTTTATATGTAAATATTTCATATGTACAAAACATTTTAAAGCACAATCTATCATAGACTACTGAGTCCCCTGTCCTGTTTCTGATGAATGACTGTTAACACTTTTTAAATTATAACTTCAGTCTTGTTTTAATTCTAGACAGATAAGTAACTCTATAGGAGAGTTATCTCTACTCTCTGGCAGTAATATATCTATGCAAAGCCCTCAAGGTTGGTCTTCAGTATCACCTAACACCAATGTTACAGTTGCTTTTGGGTCTTTTTTTTTTTTTTACATTACCCATTATCCACACTGTGTATTTTGCTTATTAAATATAGTTTCATAATCCAAATAACCCTCACAACAAGAAGTAGCCTATGCATAATGTGAAAATACATTTTAGAGCATACACACATGAGAGAGAGAGAGAGAGAGAGAGAGAGAGAGAGAGAGAGAGAGAGAGAGAGAGAATGCACAGGATAGTTGGATAGTTTTGGGAAACCTGCCTCAAAGTTATTGTTTTCATATTTGATGGAATTGGAGGATTGAATACACATAATCTTCTTAAATTGGTTGAAAGTTAATTGGGATGACATTAATTTCTTAGCCTGTTACCAAGTTTTAAAATCAAATTGAGGCAAAATAATGCAGATTCTGGCTAGTAGAATTTGGGACTGCCTATAATGTGAACAGTACAGAATGTGGGCTAGACATGGACAAGAGAGGTACAAAATGGTCTTTCATATATTTATTTTTTAAATATAAATTGGAATTAATTTCATAATGCTATAATGTATGCAATACAATGACAATGACATATAGAAGACACTTAAAATATAAAATCATTGTTTCCATGCATTTTAGTTTAAGTAATTGAAAAATTCAGTTCATTCTTATAGAACATTTTAGCATCATATGAGCTTGAGGTTTGTATCTATATAAATCCTAGTTTGCCTGTAGTAGTCTTCAAAAACCTTCACAATTATTGGCCTATCAGCATCAATGGAACCAAACTTCAAATATATTTTTATTATTTATTAGAAATTCAGAAAGAGTCAAGGAATTTAAATCAATAGTTCTAATCTTATGTATTTTCTTTGTTATAGTTTAAGTAGGCCTGACATCTGAGGTGGGATAAGGAAGAAGTGTTATAGTGTCTCCAAGAAATGCAATTACCCACATAACAAAATCTGTAAATTGAGGCAAGTTTGAACAATGTAGCCTATATTGTTAAATACTATCTTCGTAAAAATGTATATTTTGACTTTTATGAATCTAATTTTATACAAGCTCAGTTGTTTGTATAAAATATTAGTTATATTTTGATTAAATGGTTCTCAAATTACAATTGCCTGTATCCAGTCCATTGTCATTACATGGAAACTTTTTGAAAACTTATTTTAGACATATCCCAAAGGCTCATTGAATTCCAAGTTCTGACACTTGGACACAGTATTACGTATATTATTTATCATTTATTATATATTGCATTAATGTGTATATCCATTTGGATGTCATAAGTCAAGTTATAATAAATGGTCCTCTCTTTCTAGCATTTGGGTTCAAAAGTTGGAATTGAAATCCTCCAGCTTGTCAACAGTCATTTTTCCCACTAAGCAATTTCACCAGCTTCCAAGTAATTTTTTAATACAAATGCTCTGGGTGATCCTAATACCATCTCAAATACCAGTATCAGTGCTTTAGTGACTAAGCAAATATATGTTTGTATAATTTCTTTTTATTACAAATATGTGTTATCCTAAGCTCCAGGATTAAAATTACAACAGTGAAATGTTAATAAAAGAACATCTGCTAAAATGAAATTCAATATTTTTTATTATGAAATTTCAGAATATAATCAATGATAACTTCTAAAAGAGATTTAAAGCATGAGTTATATCATCAAATTCTTCCTTTTTGTTCATGATAGGTGAAATTTTTTGTATACTTGTAACAAAACAAAATAAAATCAGTTACTAAACAATAGTGACCTTTTAATGTCAGAAAAAAATAAACAGAAAGGAGATCTCTGTTTTGCCTCTTAGTGAGAGAGATGTCAAAATAAGTCTGCTAGTATTGGCAACAATAAAAATGAATTTGCTCTTCAAATAAGCACAGCTAGAAGTCTGGAGTAAGCCCTATCATTGTATAGCAGACAGTGAACTGACCTCAAGAAATTCCTTAACTGGCAAGCAGAACCTCAAGAAATTAGATTTTCTTGCCAATTCCCTTAGCTGCTGTTGCCAGAGGCTGCCTGAGCCATTCCCTTTCAATTTTCCAGCATACTGCACCAATTGTGAAGCTAGACCAATTATTTAAACATGCCAATCAAAGTGGACAAACTGATTGGACTGCTCACTTACTTTCAGAATTGTTTTTATAATTTTCAAATTTGAAGCAAACTACTACTCTCCATTGATGAAAATAAAACAAAAAAAATATCATACTGGGTAGTTAATATGTATACAAATACAAAAGTGTTGGTTGTTCCAGTGTTACAATCAGTTAGCAGGCCATACTTATTAAAATATATAAAAGGCCAAGGGAAAATGAGCAAAAAACTGAGCCAAACAAAAGAATCTGGCAAGAAACAAAGCAGCTGAAAATGTGGAATTTATTTTCTCAGAGATATTAAGAAATATTTATAGACTTTTATTACAGGTGATAGAAAAAAGCCATCAGAAAACTATAATATTATAGGACAACACAAAACAGGTGAAAAGAATTTGGAAAACCACAACTGTATTTGACTAAAATGGAACGATGTGAATTATCATCCATCCATGTTGTCCTACTACCAATAAAACATGTACATGCTTAATCAATTGTTCTTTGAGGATTTGTCTTATTTTTTTCTGATTGGCCAAGTAAGTATGATCTGTTAGTGTTTATGTAGCTAGTCTCATCATGACCTCTTCACAATCAAATTTAAAATCATTACAGGCTTTTATGTGAAACCCTTTAAATGCAGATTCTTTTCCTAACCTACACAGCTCTGGTGTTTATGGATATTTGCCTACTTCCTCAAATGAACCACAAGTCATTTAACCTTTGCTCTATCTCTTCTATGAAGGCAGGTATTATTACTATTACTGTTATTATTATTATTATTATTATTATTATTATTATTATTATTACTATTATTTACTTTCCCAATTTGTCTTAGGATATTTGTTGGAAGCATTTCTTGTGACAGGAATGTGCTTCCATGATGTATTTTTTTCACACTGTTTCTCATGTTTCAGATCTTTTCATATGAAATGTACTTCCTCACAAATGCTTTACAAATCAAACTTTGGCAACATAGCATCTCCCCTCCATCAGTTGTTCTATCATCATCAATCATTCTCTATTTTACAAATCTAGTGGGATTATTTTGAAAGTTACTTTAAACACCATCTTCATGTTCCTATAAGATGCGATAATTTAAAGAATCACAAGTTAAGTAATGTTTTATTTATTTCTATTTTTCCTTTGTTTTTTTTTTTTTTTGGTTTATTTTACCTTCATTTCTTCAACAGCAGTCTGTAATTCATCTGGAGTTTTATATTCAAAATCTCTCTCTAGATACTCTTCTTCAGCTTGTGTCATCCACTCATGCATCTCTGATAGATCTTTTTGGAGGCTTACAGTTTTATCCAAACCTGCCTTTAAGGCTTCCTTTCTGGTGTAGACCTTCCATTAAAAAGAAAACAAACAAGAAATAAAATAAAGCAACAACAACAAATAACCAAAAATAGGTAAATCGTAAGTATTGACAGTGAAAATGCTTTATTTAGACCATATTACTTATCACTGTATAAACAAAAAAATCTTAGATAGTAAATATGAAGGAAGAAAGAACATGGGAAATGAGCTAAATAACCCAACATTAACTTCCTATCATGTGAAAGGAGAAGCTTATTGCACCTGAGTCTACGTGGTAATTTTTGTCTCAGTGCACAGCCAGCTTGGAAGAAACTGATGCTGTGATTATCTCAAAGCCATGCCTCACTAAAAAGCACTTGTAGGATTGGTCATCAGGCCAACAGAGCTGGCCAGGGTATACAGTTGAAGAGAATCCTGGAAATGCCCAACTATGTTTTTTTTTGTTTTGTTTTGTTTTGTTTTTTGTTTTTTGCTTTTGAAAAATAGACTAATGCAATATGCCAGAATAATACTTTATGCAGCTCATTACATTTAGAATGCTATTTCATTATTACTCTCAACATCTTCTTGCATTCAGAACAAGAAAACTTCTCATGTCAGCTATTCATTGTGGACTATGACTATAATACAAGCTGAGAGGCTGTCAGAAGGTCATGGCCAGCCTGAGGTATATAAATGAGAAGTGACCCTTGGGCTAAAGTACAAACCTATCTTAACAAGCAACTGAACAAACAACAAGAAAACAGCAAGAAGGACAACAAACAAACACAAAACTTAAACTCATGGGGTATGAATATGCTGTACAGTTTTAAATATAAGCTGGAGTCATTTAGGAATCATAGTTAATAAAAGTCTCACTGCTCTATGTACCAGTTTTCTTTGTAAACAGAAAATGTTATAGTTAATAATTTTATTGTCATATATACATAATCATATTATATAATTTTGTATAATTGTTATGTAATTTTAAATATTCTAGTACTTAAGAGTTCTCATAAATCTAAATGCAAAACAGTGAAAAATGCATAGGAGATTTATTAAAAAGAATACAATACACATATGTATACATGCATAATATATGATGTTACATAATATGTATTATATGTATCATGTATGTATCTGAAGAGTATGTTCAAATATGACTAATAGTTAAGTGATCATAAATAATATATTTTCTTTCATAAAATATACAACAATTAAATACTGTATATGGTCACTTTGAGAGAGGTGGCAGAAAGAAATTTCCATGCTTGTTGAGAATAATAAACAATGGCATGCAACCTTTAGACAGTATATCAGTCAAATATGTTTAAAATGTTAATATTCTTAAATCTTAGTTTCTCTTTTTTATTCTTAAGAGTGAATTGAAGTGTATAAAGTTGCATGTAAACTGCTCAATTCAGCTTGGAAACACCAGTAATTGGAAACACTTCCAGATACACTTTAGTGAGGGAATAAACAAATCATGATATAAAACTGTCATTAACATATCTATAGCAGAGTTAAAAGTTGTTTAATATATAAAATGCATTTGAAAATCACATTGTTAAATAATATATGTAGACACATGGCCTGTATGTCTGAAGATGCTTTGTTTTATTGGTCATTTTCTTTTTAATGCTGGAGTTTGGACACAGAGCCTTCTCTGACAGTTGGCAAACTCTGGGCCTAGGAGGGAAAGGGAATGCGGGTGCGGAGAGGGTAACATGATCAGATATTGGGTAGAGAGAAAAGCACTGAAATCCCCGAGGGCCAACAGAAAAAATGGAAACATCCAAGCTCTGGAGATAGGAGATTGGGGGCAATCCTCCAGAATGTACCAGAGACCTGGGAGGTGAGAGACTCTCGGGACTCAAAGGGAGGGAGCTTAGATGAAATGCCTAACAGTGGGGAGAGGAAACTTGTAGAGTCCACCTTCTAAAATAATTGCAGGGATGGAAATGGAGAGGAGCCTGAGGAAAAGAAGGTCCAGTGACAGGCCCAAAGTGGGATCCAGCTCAAGGGGAGATCCCAAGGCTTGACACTATTACTGAGGCTATGGAGCACTCACGAAAAGGGACCTATCACAACTGCCCTCCGAAAGACCCAACAAGCTGTTGGAAGAGTCAGATGCAGATATTTACACTCAATCAATGGACAGAAGCAGCTGACCCTTGTGGAAAAGCTGGAAGAAGCTGAGGTGGAGGGTGACCCTGTTGGAGGGTCAGCAGTCTCAATTAATCTGGACCCTAGAGATCTCTCAAACACTGGACCACTAACCAGGCAACATACACCAGCTGATATGAGGTCCCCAACACATATACAGCAGATGACTGCTGGGTCTGGGTTTTGTCAGAAAAGATGCATATAATCCTCAAGAGACTTGAGTCCCCAGAGAGTCTAGAGGTCTGGTGAGTTGGAGGTGTGGCATTGGGACATCCTTGTGGAGACAGGGGGCATGGAGGATGTATGGGATGTAGAACAGCTGGATGGTGGATAGGGAGGAGAATAAAATCTGGAGTTTAAGATAGATAGATAGATAGATAGATAGATAGATAGATAGATAGATAGATAGATAGATAGATAGACAGAGTTGCCTTGGTCATGGTGTCTGCTCACAGCAGTAATATCCTAACTAAAATACTATTCCATGGAAGAGAGTGAACCCCTGACACTATTAATGATATTCTGCTATACTTGCAGAGAAGAACTTTGCATAGCTGTCTCCTGATAGGCTTCATTTAGGAGCAGATGGAGACAGAAAAGTCTTATAGAAGAGTTGAGGGATAGAATTGTGCAAACAGAAGGTGGTTAAGGACATCAAAAGACGACCTATAGAATCAACTATCCTGGGCCCATGGGAGCTCAGAGACACTGAGCCACCAACCAAAGAACATTCACAGGCTTAACCTAGAACCCTTACACATTTGGAGCAGGGCTTGGTATTCCCATGGGTCCACTAACAATTGGAGCAGTGGCTGTCTCTGACTGTTGCCTGCCATTGGACCCTCTTCCCCTAGGTGGGCTGCCAGGTTGGGCCTCAGTGAGGGAGGATGTGTTTAGTACTGCTGGGGTTGGATGTCCTAGGTCAGGATAGAATCCAAGGTTGGCTTCTACATCTACTCAGAGAAGGGGAGGGTATAATGGGGGGGAAGGGATTTGTAGGGTGGGACCAGGAATCCATAAGGGATATAAATTGAATAAATTAATGAATAAATAAACAAATAAATATTATAGTAATTAATTTAAAGTGTTATTTCATTCTGTCCCCTTCTCCTCTGCTTGAAATAATTTAAATCATGAAAATCTTGAAATTCAAAATCAGTATTCTTTTATAAATTATCAAAATATATTTGTATTAGTAAAATACTTTTGATTTTTTAAAGTTTTCTGATACTCACCCCACTTATTTTTTCAATAAAATATTTTCATGGCAGAAGACTGTAAGTTAGCTCTTTAATGACTATCTCATCTGTGAGTTAATAGAACTGTTACTAATTTGTTAACAATTGTATTAACTGTACATATTTGTTTTTACTCACTGGCATAAATTATTTCCTAACTTAAACTTAGGTAATGCCTTTATGGATTTTTTTTTATTTTCAACTTTGAAATGCTACCAAAATAAAACAACCAAAATAAATTTAAAACAACCAAAATAAATTGTCCTGTAAATGAAACTTATCTTTAACTTGTAAATTTACTAAATTTAAAAGCAAACACTGCTTTAGTTCAAAGCATTATGTTTTGAGGAAAAAAATTAGATTCTAAATATATTTTATTTTCTACAATTTAACGCTGAAATTAGATGGAACATGCAACATTGAACTTGTAACTGCAACATGTAATATGTACTGTGTAGCATAAACTATATTCTATATTATATAAAGTCTATATTATATAAAATACATATTTACTATGCTATGATATACAATATATTATATACTCTTCAATTTTATTATATATTATGTACCATGTATCATACATCAAATATCATATATTACATACTATGAATAATAAATTGCATACTATTTTTAACAAAGTAATATATATGATACAATATCTAATATATAGTATGCAATATGTGTTATGCAATATGCAATGTATACCATGTAACATGCAATATGTAACATGTGATATATAATATGATATGGGACATGCAAAAAATATACATGATAGATGCTATATGCTGCATGTCACATATCACATATGATATGCTGTATACTACATGTTAAAGGCTATTTACTACACATGACATTCTACATGCTGTACACTACATGCTTTATACTATATGACATGAAATGCTACATGCTTCCAACTTCATACTACATATTACATGTTACATGTAACACAGTACATACCTCATGCTACACACTATATTACACAGTACATACTACATGTGAGACATGTTACATGCTATATACTACATGGTACATGTGACACAGCACATATTGCATGGTACATGGCACATCCATGTATGCATGGAATGCTACATGCCTCACGTGCCATGTAATATGCAGCATGCTACATGCTACATGTGACATGCTGTGTACTGCATGCTACATACTATATGATACATATGACACATAGCATGCTGCATGTTACATGGCACATGTTACATGTGACATGATACATGATACATGTTATGTACCACACGGTATGCATGACACATATGCTACATGCCACATGTTACATGTTACATACTCTACATTTTATATGTAGCACATGACAAGCAACCTGCTATACACTATATACTACATGTCACATGCTACATATCACATGCTTCCTGCTACATAATACATGTAAAAATTATATAATTTTAAATGCAAATTCAAAATATTATTTATAAAGCAATAGCTATTAGATGCCCACTGCATACAAGTTGTATTTTCCATAATAATGCTGAAATTAGAAATATAAATATGTAAATGATATGCTATATAAATTGTATAATCGGATTTGACTCTAGAGACAATTTCTATAGTATATATATTATATACAACATATAAAATATATTGTATATAACATATTATCATGTAGCATGTAGCATTTATTTAATATCACATATCATATATCTTACTTCATACATCATACATCATACATTATATATCATACATCATATATCATATATCATGATTGGTCTTTGGTTATGAGATATTAGATAGTATACATTAGTTATTAGATAATAGATTTGTACATTGCATATTAATTACTATTTATTATATTTTATACATTATATATTAATTATATATCATATAGAATTATAATATACAATATATTGTCACACATATACTGTATATATGTTATTTAATATATAACATACAACATATTTTTAAAAACATATAATAAATATAGTTTCTTACATATAATATGTGCTATATAGCATATCCGCTACATATTCCTTTTATAAAATATATAAATCATATATTATATTTAATACATACATTTACATCTATATAACATACCTTATATTATGTATATTATATAAAATAAATATTATATTATATGCATTATATGTATTATATATTATATAATGTATACATAGTGTTGAAATAAGCTTATACAATAGATATTATATATAATATATGTATATAATATGTATAGTACTCTCATTAACTCAATAAAAATACATTTTCAGAACTAAAATTAATTTTTTGTATCGCAATTATTTACTTTTGAATAACCAGGCTGTAAAATAGTCCTATATGCTAGAAGAAACCTAATTCACTTCAAATAAAAGTGTTTTGACAATATTTTCATGAGCAAAGTTTTAAATAAAGAAAATAAGGAAGATAGACAATCAGAAATTTTACTAAATTTATGGACAGAAGGCACAGTGAATTAAATTAGTCATACCTGGCGACACATGTGATCCCACTGAGTGTTAAGCTCTTTAAGTTCTGTCTCCAGTCTGGATGCAAACTCAAGTTCAGCTTCACTCTTTATCTTCTGCCCACCTTCATTAACACTGTTTAAACTGGGCTGAATTGTTTGAATATCACCAACTAAAAGCTATGGAAACAATGCATAGTTTAACACGAATGTAAAAGTACCAACATAAATTTTATCATCATACTATATTATGACATTCCACATGAATTTTGACTATTAAAAGATTAACAATATACAAATCTGTCTACATAGGGTTCTTAAAATATTCAGTGGCTGTTGTTCTATTCAGGGAATTAACTATATGTATGCTACTTAGCTCACAACTTTCAGATAAATTTGATGTTTAATATTACTTGTTATAAATTAACCAAATTAATGAGCTTCAAGTAGTTTCAAAATAATTTTGGTTTTGAAAAGAAAGTTACTCCAATATTCATCTGAAGGATAATGGTGTGATTGCTTTTTAGTTTTATTTAAAGAGAATGATTACTTTCTCCTTGCACAACAATAGTCTAATGAATACAGTTCAAAAATTAATATTATTGGGCTTAAGATATGGTTCACTGGACAATGTTCTTTCAATGAAATGAGGATGTAAGTTCAGATATGAACACACATCTAAAAACTTGGCCAGAGTTCTGTGTGTATTTATTCGACTGACTGGATACAAAGGGAAAAATATGTTTACTTGATGCTTGCTGGCTAGCTAGTTTAGCAACAGATGAGCTCCAGCTTCATTGAGAGAACTTGTCTCAAAAAAATAAAACATGGAAAGCAAGAGAGGAAGACACTTGATAATATCCTCAGGCACTCCTCAAATATGGACATATCACACACTCACAGAGAGAGATACACACATACACACAGAGACACATACTTTCATATACTCATTTGATTAACAACCTAAGGTAAGAATAAAAAAGCTGAAAGTTTTTCTTTAAATTACATTAAATTTTGTGTTGCGTTTCATGAAGTGTGGCCAGAGTAAAAGGCATATTGGCACTTGCAAAATTTTGGAAGGAAATTATTTTTTTTTTAGGCCTTGAAGGATGTTTGCATTACTCATGAACTTTATGTGTTAAAACATCCAAGAACATGCTCAGGTACTGGAAACTGTCCCAGCAGCAAATGACTGAGCTAATTATATAATATAAAAGACATATAAAAGACATAGATGCTCACAGTCATCTATTGGATGGAACACAGGGCCCCAAATGGAGGAGCTAGAGAAAGTACCCAAGGAGCTGAAGCAGTCTGCAACCCTATAGGTGGAACAACAATATGAACTAACCAGTACCCACACAGCTCGTGTCTCTAGCTGCATATATAGCAGAAGATGGCCTAGTCAGCCATCATTGGGAAGAGAGGCCCCTTGGTCTTGCAAACTTTATATGCCCCTTTAGGGGAACGCCAGGGCCAAGAAGTGGGAGTGGGTAGGTAGGGGAACAGGGCAGGGGGAGGGTATAGAAAACTTTCAGGATAGCATTTGAAATGTACATGAAGTCAACAGAACACCAATGACTTGTGCTATAAAATCAAGAATTGACAAATGGGACCTCATAAAATTGCCAAGCTTCTGTAAGGCAAAAGACACTGTCAACAAGACAAAAAGGCCACCAACAGATTGGAAAAGGATTTTTACCTGTCCTAAATCTGATACAGGACTAATATCCAATATATACAAAGAGCTCAAGAAGCTGGACTCCAGAAACTCAAAAAAACCCATTAAAAATGGGGTACAGAGCTAAATAAAGAATTCTCAACTGAGGAATATCGAATGGCTGAGAAACACCTGAAAAAATGTTCAACATCCTTAGCCATCAGGGAAATGCCAATCAAAACAACCCTGAGATTCCATCTCACTCCAGTCAGAATGGCTAAGATTAAAAATTCAGGTGACAGCAGATGCTGGCGAGGTTGTGGAGAAGGAGGAACACTCCTCCATTGCTGGTGGGATTGCAAGCTTGTACAACCACTTTGGAAATCAGTCTGGCGGTTCCTCAGAAAATTGGATATAATAATACCGGAGGACCCAACAATACCTCTTCTGGGCATATACCCAGAAGATCTTCCAACTGGTAATAAGGACACATGCTCCACTATGTTCATAGCAGCTTTATTTATAATAGCCAGAAGCTGGAAAGAACCCAGATGTCCCTCAATAGAGGAATGGATACAGAAACCATGGTACATTTACACAATGGAGTACTACTCAGCTATTAAAAAAAATGAATTTATGAAATTCTTGGGCAAATGGATGTATCTGGAGGATATCATCCTTAGTGAGGTAACCCAATCACAAAAGAAGTCACTAGATATGCACTCACTGATAAGCAGATATTAGCCCAGAAACTTAGAATACCCAAGATACATGATGCAAAACACAAGAAAACCAAGAAGGATGACCATCGTGTGGATACTTCATTCCTCCTTAGAGTAAGGAACAAAATACTCATGAAAGGATACAGGTCCAGAGACAAAATTTAGAGCTAAGATGAAAGGATAGACTATCCTGAGACTACCCCATCCAGGAATCCATCCCATCATCAGCCACCAAACCTAGATACTAATGCACATGCCAGCAAGATTCTGCTGAAGGGACCCTGATATAGTGGCCTCTTGTGAGGCTATGCCAGTGCCTGGCAAAAACTGAAGTGGATGCTCACAGTCATCTATTGGATGGAACACAGGGCCCCAAATGGAGGAGCTAGAGAAAGTACCCAAGGAGCTGAAGCAGTCTGCAACCCTATAGGTGGAACAACAATATGAACTAACCAGTACCCACACAGCTCGTGTCTCTAGCTGCATATATAGCAGAAGATGGCCTAGTTGGCCATCACTGGGAAGAGAGGCCCCTTGGTCTTGCAAACTTTATATGACCCAGCACAAGGGAAGGCCTGGACCAAGTAGTGTGAGTGGGTGGGTAGGGGAGCAGGGATGCAGGGGGGGGGCATAGGAAACCTTCGGGATAGCATTTGAAACATAAATAAAGAAAATAATAATAAAAAAATTTAAAAAAGAAAATATCTAATAAAAAATTGAAAAAAAAAGACATATAAAAGTCATCATTTGCAAACCATCAGATACAAATCTTACTCTGCATTGTTTGAGCTGTTTTTTCAGGATTTCAGCATCCCCCAGGGCAGGCCATTCCTCTTTCAGGAAAACATCAACTTCAGCCATCCATTTCTGTAAGGTTTTTATGTGATTCTGGAATAAAAAAGCAATTTGAAGGTATTATTAAGCTCTGATCATTTTTAACATAGTTCATCATGATGATATATCCAAGCATGTCAGAAAAAAAAAAGAAAAACAATTCTTATGTTTGAGGGAGGTCTCATTGTAGTTTTATAGAGAATATTTTTACTAAGACTGCATTTTATGGTCTACACTGTGAACATTGGTGTATAAAGTCTGCTATTGTTAAAAAGTAAAAACTAATACCAAATGCGGTTTTATTATACTCCTCTTGAGAACATTAAATCATACCCCTCTAGAGAAATTTGAAGTTTCAAAACAACTCATGATAGTACTAACATTTGCCTCTTACTGTACATAAAACAAACTATGCACATAAACTCAGTGTTATGGTGTGTTTATAGCTTCCCTAAACCTGAACTTCCATAACTTGTTTTCTGCAGTTGACAGTTTAAATAGTACCTTCAGTTGGGGATTTTAAGGGAAGATTTTCTTACCTTTAAAGTCAAAGATCTTGATTTCTTATTGGTCTGACCAATAAGAAATAATGATTAAGCAACCAATGTTATTTTTGTCTTTTGTAAATGGACAAGCACCTCCCACCTGTTTTCTGTATGACGTTTATTTATGTACTTTAGTTCAGTCACTTATCAGATGTAAATCTGTCATTTCTTTAGTTCCATGTAACTCAATTACACTATCAAGTTATAATTGATTTTTTCTAAGATTTATATTGAAAATATACGTATCACAGAAAATTTCCCTTTCAATATAATTAAAATGTGGTTAATAACTACAGTTTTAAAATCAATTGACTAAATATAAGGATCTTAACATTATCTCCTTACTGATATCATTCAAGGCCAATGTCCCCTCCATGACTTCTTAATGAACACATTATTTCTACTTTGGTCCATTTAATTCTTACTCCACTCAAATCCTTTCTCTAAATTTGTGTCAGTACTCTCTACCCCTTTCAAGATGGTTTGGAAGATGGAAATATAATTATACTTTCCCTTAAAAAAATACTTGTAATACATCTTTGCAATTGTTGTTTGGTTGTTGGTGCTGTGTTTAATCGCACTTCATGCAAAAGTATAGCACCACATTTTTGAACAATATAAATCATTTTCTAATGTATAAGTTATGGCTGAAATATTGAACACAGTTTAATGAACCGAGCACCTGCTTCATTTTGCAAAGATCTCATTTTGTTTACAGTAGTTCATAAAGTAGCTGAAATCACCTGTAGAGTGGTGTTTCATTAGTTCTTTCTCATCTTAATGGAGTTCTTTCTTAATAAGTTATACTGCTTAACACAGATATACATGTTTAATCTGTTAGCAAATATACCCAGTCAAAGAATATTGAGCATGACATGGGGACACTGCAAATATTAAAAAGGCAAAACTCTGAACAATATACTTTATCATTTGTCATATCACAATGTATATGATATAATTCTAGAAGGCCTATTTTATTAAGAGGAAGATTAAGAAAATGCGAAAGGACCCACATGGAGCCCAGTGAATACAGGAACCTTCCCTCTCATAGGTGTGGATTGGGGGGAGGGGTAAAGAACTTGGAGAAGGGGGAACTGGCAGGGGTAACTTTGGAATGTAAATAAATAAAATAATTCAATATATTTTTTTTTAAACGGATAGTACAGTGATTAGGAACAGGATAGACAGAAACAGATTCAGAGTCAGACATGGATGCAATGCCACCAAGAATTGATAGCTCTTTGAACCAAAGATTTTATGCTGCTTCAAGAAGTTAGAATAGCAAACAAATATACTTTATCTTAAAGGCTTCATATAAGGGTGGACTAAGTGAAACATGTAGGTCATGGATTTGACAGTTTTGGTAGTCTTTTAGCTGTAAAATACAAGAATGATCAAGTCATTAGCATGACCAGAATCAAAGGGCATTGTTCCAATGATTATATGAAGTCATGACATCTTTGAACTTTTTTTTCGAATATTATTATATTTCACAAATGACCAGCTATGAGAAACAAAACATATAAGATTAATTAGCTTAGAATTATAAACACAGATCATCTTTGCTCCGGTGCACTGCCGGGGAGAGAGCGGACTGGTGAGGAGGGACCCAGGTCTGGTCCCGGTCATCCAGCGTCTGTCCCACCCAAGGAGGGGTGTTCGCCTGGCAGCAGTCCCCAGGCGGATCCAGCACCCGGCACCTTTCCCCGCCCGAGGAGGGGTGTTCGCCTGGGAGTAGTCCCCCGGCATCCAGCGCCTTTCCCCACCCGAGGAGGGGTGTGCCCCCGAGAGCAGTACTAAGGCTTGGTTCGGCATTCGGGGCCTTTTCCCCGCCCAAGGAGAGGTGTCTGCCCAGGAGCAGTCTCCCAGGTCTGAACCGGAAGGT
>NC_034613.1:71608723-71624777 GCF_900095145.1 Mus pahari | reverse complement strand
AAAATAATAATAAAAAAAAAAGAAAAAAAAAGAATTATAAACACAAATTTAATTGTTAGATTACTGTATTCGGTCTAGGTTATTATTAATATGTTATAACTACTGAAATACTAAGTTAATAGAAGTCAATATAGGGAAGGGAATATAGCAGAAATTAAACATATATTCATAAGTCTAAAGTGAAATATGGTAGTGAAAACATATGTATGCTATATATATAATATATGTATATGTAATACATGTGTATATATGTGGTGAGCTAAATCATATCTACAACTTAAGAAAAATGAAAGTAATGGAATAAGGATGTTTCAAATTATTATGTTAAAATGTTAAGTATAATTGGAGTTGGCAAAAAAATCAATTCATTTATACAGACAATTCAAGAATGTATAACACATTACTGTCTTCATAGGAAAAAATAGGCAAGTGGTAATCCTTTGAAATAGATTTGGCTTTTGATATCATCAATGTCTTTGAAGGACTCTGGGTAAAATATCTGTTTCCCATAACATTTTCCAATTAATTGCTATGTGAAAAATATAGTTTAAAGGCCAAACTTCTGCTTACCTGAAATTTTCGAAGTTTATTCATATGTTCTTCTAGCTTTTGGCAATGTTCCACCAACTGGGTGGAAAGCTTCTTCCAGCGTCCCTCAATCTCTTCAAATTCTGACTGATATTTCTGGCTTATTTCTGAAGGCGCTTTCTTGGCCATCTCCTTCACAGTGACACTCAGATAGTTGAATCCATTCTGTTGCTCTTTCAAAGAACTTTGCAGAGCCTCAAAATTAAATAGAAGTGCATTTACATTAACGGATACATACTTGATGAGTTTCATTCATATCAAGAAGGTAAATAAAAGTTTATGCAATTTAGACATCTAAACAAAGTAGAATGTCTGATAAAGCAATCCATATGTATTCTCATGAATAATTTCTTTTATATTCCAGGGCATATTTTATTTAAACAGAAATTTAGAAGTCCTAATTTTACTGAATGTCTATGTATTAATAATTATGTTTATTACATATATAATACATATTAACTTTCCTACAGTGAAATATTATTAAGCCAATTAGGGAATATAAGATAAAGATATTTTCAGATTTTAAAAGAATAACTATACAATATGGGATTTTTAGAAAAACAGAAAAAATAGTCTTCATATGTCCTCACATCAAAGAAGTTTCTCTTACTACTCAATATCAAGCATTTAATTATAGCATTATAGTTTATTCATATTTAAATTCTAACTAATTATATAAATCCATTGATTTTTACCTAAACTTAAAGAAACCAGGAGTTAAAAATAATGTAAATATAATAAAATAATGATTTAATTTTAATAATCATACTTAATATCTTATAATGTGACTAAATATAAAAGGAAATTATAGCTTTCCTTTAATATAGTACTTTTAATTTAAAAATAAATATCCATTTATGTGTGTTATTTATAAAATAATATATAGAAAGAAATAAGAAAAAGTCATGTTTTTGGTCAAATTCTTCTGTTTATTTTTCTAACTCATAACCTATGATTTTTTCATTATTATCTTTAATTTTTCATTATTATCTTAACTTATGTTTAATATATCAATACGATCTCTTGAATGATAAGACGTGTTCTTTGTTGTTTATGATATTCAAATGTCCACAGACCTGTAATTTCCCGAGTCTCTCTTCCATTATTTCATATTCAGTAGCACTAACATAAGGTACAGAGAGTTTGTTTTCTGACTGTTGGATCCACGTCCGGATGCTACTCATTGTCTCCTGATAGCGCATTGGTGGTAAAGTGTCAAAAACTTAAAGAAAGAGAATAACAATAAAGTAAATTTAAACTCTGTCATATTTTCTAATTTGTCAACAAATGCAATTATATTAAGTATTAACAAATATGCATGCTTGAAATATAATGGAGTCTAGTTGCTATTATGAAGCTGCCTTCTTACCTAAAACATGTCTGGAATATTAAGAATATTTATGAAATATGTTGAATTTTCAAATCAGCACACCAAACTCTGAGTAAATATATTCATTTGTAAGGTTGGGAAATAGAGTTAGATGCTGAGTATTTTTTAGCAACATCATATAGATTCTATTTGAAGACAGAAGTATATCAAATATTGAAAACCACCATCCCTGTGGTGGTTTTGTCTTAGCAGAAACAATACTATTACCCATTTTATTAAATTAAACCTATTTATATATGATTAATATGTATCAGGAACTCTAATAGAAATTCCTATCATCTATTATGATAAACCAGTAGCTACATATTATTAAAGCCATTACAATTAATGTAATTTGTTCTGGAAAAGATAGGCAACTATATTTTTCTACTAATAATCAGATCCAGTATATTAAACAAAGCTATCTAGCATAACCAAAACCACTAATGAAAAGCACTCATTACTTTTTCAGTTTTTCTCTATATACAAATCTGTTGGAAAGAATGAATAAAACCTATACAGAACCTGAACATTTATTTACAACTTAGCCAAGAATTAGAAACCACAAAGTAATATGTTGGACATGTTGGCACATGTCTTTAATACTGGAAATTAGGAACTGGAGACAAGAGGATCGAGAGTACTAGCATAGTCTTATCTACACAACAAAGTTTGAGGAAGTCTGGGGCACATGAGATACTATCTCAAAATGTAATAATGCAACATATCTTAAGGATAATAAAAGCACATTAAGGGAAAATAAAGGATAATACTTTGAAAGAATTAAGTATATAGATTTCACAGCAAATTAAATGACCCACAAAATAAAAATGTAATGATGTCTCAGAATTAAACATATCAAGTGAAATACAGAATGAAAGGATAAAATGATAATTAAAGATAGGATAATCTAATGCAAACATATCCCTGAAAGAATATAACAGAATTATTATTTCAAATCAGAAGTAGTACTTTCTTCATACACTAAAATAATGAAGATGAGATGGAAAAATGGTTCAGTGCCTTAAGTGTGAAGACCAAGGTTTGGAAAGATAGCTCAGTGCTTCAAGTGTGACGGCTAAAGTAACTCATGTAAATGGTGGGTGCTTATGATAGCTATCATGAAATTATTAGTCTTGGATGGCAGAAAGAAAGATACTTAGACATACACTTGACCAGGTGGGTAGCCATATTGGCAAGCTATGCTTTGGACTGATAAAGCCTGGAAAGTGCAGGGGTGATTAAGAGGGATTTCTGGCATTGAATTCAGTCAGGCACGGGTGTATGTACCCACACAGGTAAACATACACACACAGGTACATGCACAGCATTCATATACATTATGTAAAGAAATAATAATCATTTGGCAAATCTAAATTCATTTCACTATATGAACTGAAATTATGTGACTATTTTTATTTTGTAATATTTATAACTTCCATACATAAATTCCCTGTATACTACATGTGAAAATTAGAAAGTCTCTGACTTACCATTTAATGGGAAGTTCTAAAGATTGTGATGGTTTTAGTGTATGATCTTTAAAAATTCAGACTGAAATACCAGAAATGGAGATTGGCATTAAACATGTGAACACTTACTTAAGAGTTAATATTCAATTTTATTTTCTTTAAAAACTTATTTGGTGTTTTCAAGCTCATTATTTTGTAGGATGTTAATTTTGTTATTTTTAAAATCTATATTGCCCCCAGTGTGTGTGTGTGTGTGTGTGTGTGTGTGTGTGTGTGTACCTATGTGTATGTATGTGTGTGAGAAAGATAGTCCATGCAACATGTGCCTGTGGATATCAGAATAAATCATCAGATCCTCTGTAGCTGGAGTTACAGGCAGTTGTATGTGGCAGGACATGGGTGCTGATAATTGAGTTCAGGCCCTCAGCAGGAGCACTGTGTGTTCTTGAAAATTAATGTAGTGTGCTTTACCACTAACCCCAGACTTAGTGTTTTAATTCATATAAACATTGATTTTTTTTCACAATTGATCAGAAAAATTTGTTTATTCATAAACAAAACCACAGGAGTCTGGTGAATAGTGATAGTGCATGGAGACATTAATTATAATGTGGCAAAGGTCTGAGATAGCCAAATAGAAGGTTTTAAGATATTTGCTAGATAGATCATAGATTTCATACAGATTGATTTAATTTAACATGAATATTTATAGTTTAGAAAAGAATTTATGTTTTCGCCACAGTAGTGGTTGAGGAAAATAAATTACATATATTAGAATTTGCCAGACATTTTATTAATCATTTAAGCAGTATTCAGATGATGAATATATGTCAGGGTAAAAAATTATGCATACAGAGATCAGTTACAATGCTTTTATTAGTAAGAGACGGGCAAAATTTTATGACACATAACAGAATAATTTCTCCTCATTTTTATAGACATAGGCTGGTTAGCATGACAATTAGGAAATGTTATTCTTCAGTTTATAAAATCTAGATGTAGATATGACTATAGATTTTGTACCTTCAGTGAATCCCATAAGTTTTTTAGTTTAGACATCATTGGTAAAATGTGGATGAGAATTTTTGGAAAAAATAAACAATGGAATCTGTTCATGATTTCCTATTTAGGCAATTACTTCCTACATGCTTGGAGCACTAGGAATGCAGCAAGTAAAGCTCTAAATAAATATCTCTGGATGTTTACATTTTAATTGCTGAATCCAGCCATGAACTAATAATTACTGAAAAATAAAACCTATTGGAGTGAGCATTAGAGAAACGTAGGTGGGCTAGACTGAAAGTTACAGAGGCAGTTGCAGAAAAAGAAGGAAAGAAAGTAAGGCAGGAAAATAATTTCATATCATGTAGAAATGAATGAACAGAATTCTAAAGAAAAACATTAGAATAATCTAAGTTCTACCCAAAAGATATTATACACACTATAGTTCTGCAATAAGAGAAAACAAATATCCTCCTAAGAGTTTGAATGACTGAAGAAATACTATTATTATTATTAATAATAATATTATTAAAGTGTTTTCATCTATGAGATCATTCAAACAATATTGAGTATCAAGATAAATCTTCTCTTCTGCATACTGACCACCAGTTGAACCTGTACCATTCATTGAAAGTACTTTCCTTTTTCCATTGTATAATTTTGGCTTCTTTGTCAAACATCAAGGGACCATGCGTGTGTGGGTTTATTTCTGGGTCTTCAATTCTATTCCACTGATCTACCTGTCTCTGTACCAATACCATGTGGTTTTTATCACTATTGTTCAGTTTTCTCAGGGATGGTGATTCTACTAGTGATTCTTTTATTGTTGAGATTTTTTTCTTTTGCTAACCTGGGTTTTTTGTTATTCCAGATGAAATTGAGAATTGCTCTTTCTATCTCTGTGAAGAACTGATGGGGATTGGATTGAATTTGTAGATTGCTTTTGGTAAGATGGCCATTTTTACTATATTAACCCTGCCAATCCATGAGCATGGGAGATCTTTCCATCTTCCGAGATCTTTTTCAATTTCTTTCTTCAAAGACTTGAAGTTCTTGTCATACAGATCTTTCACTTGCTTAGTTAGAGTCACACCAAGGTATTTTATATTATTTGTGACTACTGTGAAGGGTGCTGTTTCCCTAATTTCTTTCTCAGCCTGTTTATCCTTTGTGTAGAGAAAGGTCACTGATTTGTTTGAGTTAATTATATCCAGCCACTTTGCTGAAGCTGTTTATCAGCTGTAGGTGTCTGGTAGAAATTTGGAAGTTGCTTATGTATACTGTCATATCATCTGCAAATAGTGATATCTTGACTTCTTCCTTTTATATTTGTATCCCTTTTACCTCATTTTGTTGTCTAATTGCTCTGAGTAGAACTTCAAGTGCTAACTGAAGAGATAAGAGGAGAGTGGGCATCCTTGTCTTGTCCCTGATTTTAGTGGGATTACTTCAAATTTCCATTTAGTTTGTTGTTGGCTATTGGATTGCTGTATATTGCTCATATTATGTTTAGGTATGGGCCTTGAATTCATGACTTTTCTAAGACTTTTATCATGAAGGGGTGCTGCATTTTGTCACAGGCTTTTTCAGCATCTAATGAGATGATCATGTGTTTTTTTTTCCTTTGAGTTTGTTTATATAGTGGGTTATGATACTGGATTTTCGTATATTGAACCAACCTTGCATCTCTGGGATGAAACATACTTGATCATGGTAAATGATGGTTTTGATATTTTCTTGGATTCGGTTTGTAAGAATTTTATTGAATGTTTTTCATTGATATTTATAAGCAAAATTGGTCTGAAGTTCTCTTTCTTTGGTGGGTTTTTGTATGGTTTAGGTGTCAGTGTAACTATGGCATCATATAACTAATTAGGTAGTGTTCTTTCTGTTTCTATTTTGTGGAATATTTTGAGACGTATTGGTATTAGGTCTTCTTTGAATGTTTGATAGAATTCTGTACTGAAATCAACTGGCCCTGAACTTTTTTTTGAGACTTTTAATGATGGCTTCTATTTCCTTTGAGGTTAGGGTTTAGATGTTTTATGTGATCCTGATTTTAACTTTGGTACCTGTTATCTGTCTAGAAAATCATCCATTTCATCTAGATTTTACAGTTTTGTTGATTATAGGCTTTTGTAGTAGGATCTGATGATATTTTTTGGATTTCCTCAGTTTCCGTTGCTATGTCTTCCTTTTCATTTCTGAGTTTGTTAATTTGGATACTGTCTCCATGCCCTCTAGTTGTTTTGGCTAAGGGTTTATCTATCTTATTGATTTTCTCAAGGAACCAGCTCCTGGTTTTATTAATTCTTTGAATAGTTCTCTTTGTTGCTACTTGGTTGATTTCAGCTCTGAGTGATTATTTCCTGCCATGTACTCTTCTTGGGTGTATTTGCTTCTTTTTGTTCTAAAGCTTTTAGGTGTGCTTTTAAGCTGCTAGTGTAGGATCTCTCCAATTTCTTTATGAAGGCACTCAGAGCTCCAAGTTTTCCTCTTTGCACTGCTTTTATTGGGTATGTTGTGCCTTCATTTTCATTAAGTTTTAACATATTTTAATCTCATTTGTTAGTCATACATATATTTCATTTTTGAGGTATAGATACATCAAATTACACACAACAATTATACTAGGGTTGGTAAAATATGCAGGTTATGTTAAAGAAAACCTCAACATTAGATTTACCATATAAGAATATTAAATTGGCCTGAGACCTTCTGAGAAATGCTGGGCCCCTTCACAGACAATCAAGACCAGAGGGATCTGCCCTGTGCTATTTTCTGTGACCTGGAAGTCAGCCTCATGTCACCACCCTAGTGGGGCAAAGAGGATAGGGATTTGGTGGCCCATAGCTTACTCCAGGAACCTTGATTGCCTGGATTGCCAGGAGCTGTAAGTTGACATTGAATCCAAGCTAAGGGTGAAAAGAAGAATGGCAGGGTGAAGAATTTCCTATACGTCTACCAGAAGATGACAGCATTGAAGCAGATATACCAGATGTAACTGCACCACACAGCCAGCCTAGTTCATTCGAAGTTAATGGAAACAAAGTAAGAAACTAATGGCCTCAGACATCAGCCTGATCTTAGATCCAAATGAAGGTTCTGTGTAGTCGGATGATTTAGATGAAGGTGAAGTTAACCTGGAAGGCTTAGTCTACCCAATCAGAGAACAATGATGAGTTGAGTAGGAAGATGATCTTCTCATACCTAAAACTACTGAAGTCATTAGGAAAGGCTCAATTACTGAATACACAGTCACAGAACAAAAATATGGATGCCACTGGCACATGTTCAGAATTGGAGAGCAGGACTACAGTGTGAATATGAAGGCAACCAAACCATACAAAAAAGTTATTACCCATTGAAGCTATTATGGGAATGGCTTAAATGCCATTGTTGTATTTTCTGTCTGTTTTATGTCTGAAAGTGGTCAGTCTAACTATAGATATTTAATGGACAATCACTTTAAATATGTTATTGGCATGTTAGAGCTCTTGGTATCAGAGAACTACATAATCATTGACTTAAATGATGCAACAACTTGAAGGAAATTGCCTGGTCTGGGATGGTTCAGGAGATGCTATCAGCAAATTGATAGATGATTAAGGAAAAACCTAAAGTTTCTAATCATTGTTCACCATTCTTGGTTTATGCAACTATTTCTGGATGTTACAAGACCATTTATCAGTTCAAAATTCAGCGAGGAAGTTAGACACATCTTTAATTTGGCAGAACTGGCAGAGCTTGTTCCCATGGGATATGTGCAACATAACAGAGTGCAGAAAACAAGTTGATCAAGAACTTAATGGAAAGAATAACCACTAAAAATTGAGCAGGAAGTTCAATGTCCAGCCCAGATAAGACAAAGAACGCTGGGGAGGCAGGGCTGTAGTTCATACTAGTGCACTCATGACTCCAATGTTTATGTAATCTGTTAAAAATTTTACTTGACTTCTTTTCAAATGGACTATTGTACAAGAGACTGTTCACTGCTGTTATGGTTTGCAACTCTTGAATTTAGCCCTATAATGACTAATTATATTGGGATCATCTTATATCGCTAAATAGCAGAGGACTACAGTTTATATAAAGCAATTTTACATATGCTTATTTGAATGATAAATTTTCAGTAAAGTATATACATAAATGAAAAAGGAAAGAAATTATTTTTTATGTTGGGGACAATATTCTTTAGTGTGTACCTATCTCGTGGATGAATATGCAAATAAATAAGTCTAGGATTTTAAATGGGCATGCAAGTCTTCGTTTTTTGAAGGGTTGTATATATATTCTGGGTAATGTTGGCTGGATTGCCCTTTAGCAAAGACAGTAATCTGACACCAAGAAGTACCTAAGGTTTTGCATGTGATCTAGACAGTAGTTGTGGCCTAAACTTCTGACCTAAATCTCATTGCTTCTTAATGTGGTGGAAGGGCAGGCAAATGAGTGGCTCTTTCCTCTTTAAAGATGTGTTAGAACCAAAACTAGAGATTTTGAGAAGCTACTAGTTAGGGTTTGTATATAAGTATATAAGGGGCATTTTACTTTACCCAAAGTGAAAATTGTTAAACAAAAAAACAAAAACAAAAACAAAAAAAAGCCAGAAAGACAAACAGGAAGGAAGGAAGGAAGGAAGGAAGGAAGGAAGGAAGGAAGGAAGGAAGGAAGGAAACACTTAAGATGTGTTTATGTGAAATGAGTTGTGTCATGTGTGTGAAGCTGTGAGGTATTGCAAAGGTTTTGAAGGGTATTCATAATCAGCTGCATCTGTAGAGCAGATGGGTTGCTACTGCAATGCTCTCATAGTGGGGCATTGTACTAGAGTACTTCTTTGTAGCTTCCTTGATCACAGTGGTATTTGGCCTAAGCAGATAGATGTTTGTGTTTCTATTGGATGGTGTGACAGAGCCAATACATTAGTCGTTTTTGTAGCACTGCTGCTGTGCACTCAAGATGATATTTGCTGTATGTAAGCTTTTAGTTCATGTGGTTAAGTACCTTCACTGAACATTGAAATAAATATTATTTATGCCTCCAAAAAATAATATTAAAATGAGCTTATTATTATCTAGTCTTGGTTCCAGTTTGACCATTGTATATCAAATACGTGTGCTGAATTATGTTCTCGCAATGTACTACATATATATGTACACTTAAATGCCAGTCTGGAGATCAGAGGTTATTAGTGGTAATCTCTGGCCCAGCCAGGTGGGAAGCTTCAATGGGAGGGGAAAGGGCATGATCAGGGAGGTGGAATTGCCTCAGCTGCCTCTACTGCTGCTGCCATAGCTGCTGTTGCCACTGCTCTGGCTCTGTTGCCCAGAAGCAGCTGTTGCTCTGAGATGCTGTACTGGCTGCACTGAGCTGAGTGGAGCAGGACTGAGCCTGCGTGGCCTGACTAGACAGTGAGCAGTGCCAGTGGAGCTTCTGGTGTTGAAAGCTTTGGGAGAGCATTCTCTTCCCAGGCGCCATTACAGATCTTGTGACAGATGCTCTCAGACAATACAGTAATTCTCACACACCTTTATTCCTTCTGAATAGGCTCTAATATACAGTTTGAGGATGGGTTGGAGTCGGACAGTAGGTGCTTGTTCTGAGATGAAAAGGATGCCTCAGTTACATGTGGAGGGGCTTGGCAGCACTACCACTATGTAACTGATGATAGCCACAATTATATCTGGGGGAGGGGGTGGTTATGTGACAGGAGCCTGGTGCTGGGAGCAGGCTAAGCTCCTACAGTCCCTTCAGGATATCCGGGGCTTCAAGCCTTAGCTTGACCTTACAGGGCTTCGTCTCATGGTCCACCAGCATATCTTAAAAATAAAATTAATATCAAATCCATTATAAATTATAAAAATTGTATATGTTTCTTTAAAAAGGAATGTGAATTACACTGATGTGGTTATACAGTATGTACAGGGTTTAAATATAAACCTGTTATATATATTGACAATGGTTGTGTTCAGTTAAACATAAAGATATATTTGGAAGCAAATAATTTATGCATTTGATAAATGAAAAGTATATGTTCATATTTGTTACATTATGGAACAACCCAAAGTAATGTTAAACTGAGAATAATATATATATATATATATATATATATATATATATATATATATAGAGAGAGAGAGAGAGAGAGAGAGAGAGAGACTATTTACTTATGTTTTAAAATAGCATACATTACCTAAAGCTAAGATCCTAAAATCTATATATTTACAGATAATAGTAGGTGGCTACATAAGCAGATGGGAAGAAAAAAATGAACACATGAAAAAAGTCTTTTACTGAAGCATAATAAAGTAAAAAAAATAAACTTTAAATAAGTAAACAAGACAAAACTTAATTTAGAGCTATAAGAATTAACTACAATTCTTTCTATTTAGAAATTTAATTCAGTTTCATAGTATTGAATGTTAGTTACAAGTCAAAAGTCTTGAATATATCACCATAGAAAGCATTTTAATAGTTATAACATTTTATTTTGCTATCTCTGGAAAAGTGAATCGTTATTTCCTATAACATTGGCGATCCTGTATCTACAATATTACTTCCTTAGGGGCTCCATCTAATAGTCATTTTTATCCTTGTTATGAGTCTATGTCAAAGTGATCTCACTCAGAATCCCTATTATTTCCACCTTTGTTCCTGTTTCTCCGAACTTATATTCCATTTATTATTTTATTCATCAGCAGGAGTCTTTTTTCAGAAATATGGATATGGTTATCTAATTCACTTCAATTATACTAAATAAATATTTTACCAGGCACTTATGGAGATAGCAAATGTCAAACTAAACTGGTCCTCATCCTTCTGATAATAAGCTAGGTCTTTCTGACTTCCTTTATTTTCCTGGATTCTTTTTAACCTTGGTCAAATTTCCTAGTTTCTGTTCCTCTCAAAACACTTTCTCTAATTTAGTACATAGAAAGCACTTGGTTATGTTATAGGTTATGTTCAAAGGACATCTCTCCAGTATTATATTTCCTAACTCTTGTATTATTACAACCATTGATAGTATTATTCAGATATTTTGTTTCAATGATCTATTTCAACTGAAGATTGAACCTAGTAGGCATATGAGAATTAAAATAACTTTCCAGTTAGTTAAGATGCTCAGATATAGAATATTCATTCCAATTATTTGACTTTAAAGGAAGTTTATGTAATTATGAAAAAATAAAATATAGCATTGCTAAGATGAATGACAAACTAGGGTATTAAAAATATAAATATTTTTTTCACTTATTTGGAAGCTCATCAGCAAATATGTTGCAATCCACTAGAGGGAGCCGATAACATTTTAAAGTTTTACTGACTGATTTCCTAAGAGAAAAATAAACCCTTTAGTAAAACTATTTTACAAAGTAGAAGAAAAAGAAAGGCATATTGTAAACTAAATTTTATTTAAACAAAATGGAGCTAGAAAAGCTAGCAAGGCTTCATTCATATCAAAATACTCTAGAAATGTTTTAAATAGCATTTAAAAAAAATTTACAAAGGCAATCAGGAAGAAAATGCATGCATTATTGTTCTACTTTTATCTTCTATTTCATTAAGAAAACAAAGAAAATTAAAGGAGGATTTATGTAATTACTGAGTTCCAGAAGTAAAATATAGCCCAAAGGATAATTTGTCCTTTCCTAAGATTCAGTTCCCACAAGGATGTAGTTCTCAAATGACCTGACAGAGTATCAAAAGATACCTGTACAAATATCTCCACCTACATAAAAGGAAATATTGTGAAAGTCTACTGAACTGTTCCTTTATTTTTAAAAATGCTCAAAACTCCTGATTCTGGAATTCATAATTCACCATGGAGAAGTTATATCTGTACAAAACATGATTTATTTGCTTTTATCCAAAGGCATCAGAATATTGAAGGTGCAAAAAAGCTACATTTTCTTGTACAATGTATTTTGTCATTTTTTAATGGTGGAAGGAAAATTTCATTGTTTTTAGTTCTTAATATTTTATTCACATAGAACCCATTTAAAGAATTGGACTGAAGGAGATGGAGGGGTTTGTAACCCCATAGGAAGAACAACAATATAAACCAACCAGACACCCCAGAGCTCCCAGGGACTAAACCACCGACTAAGGAGTAAACATGGAGGGATCCTTGACTCCAGATGTAAATGTAGCAGAGGATGGCCTTTTTGGGCATCAATGGGAGGAGATACCCTTGGTTGTGGGAAGGCTCGATGCTCCAGTGTAGGGGAATGCAAGGCCAGGAGGTAGGAGTGGGTGGGGCAGGTGGGAGAACACCTTCATAGAAGCAGGGGGGTGGGGCGAGATGAGATAGGGAGTTTGGGAGGGGGGCAGGAAAGGGGATAACATTTGAAATGTAAATAAAGAAAATATCCAATTAAAAAAACTGTTTTACTTACTTGTCTGTAGCTCTTTCTCTCTGGCCCTCACACCATCAAAGACATGGTTAAAATGATTAGTAAAAGCCACAAAGTCTGCATCCAGAAACATTGGCCCCTGTCCCTTTTCTTTCAGCTGTAGGCTCTGAGTTTTTAATTGCTCAATTTGAGGCTGAAGAGCTGACAGCCTGGTGACTTCATCCTGCATCATAATTCAGAGTATTAAAAATATGTAACTTTTAAACTTTGCATACACTATATTTTCACAAAGAAAGTTGTTCATAGCCAGCGATAGGAGATCAGGTTAATGTCCTTAACAAATATTTAAGAAATATTCTTAATAATACTATTGAAATGCAACTCACAAATTAAAGAATATCTCAACACTTTGTTCCTTTTGGATCATCATATATGATATGCTTTAATTTCAGAATATTATCATTTAGACTATTAAAGAATACAGACATGTTTGTTTACAACATATTTCAATTGACTAAAAATTTCTAAAATAAATCATATAAAGACGTTTGTCATTAATCCGTTTTCTTCAAAATTGTCTTTAAATTCTAAGGTCATTGAGTGGATAATTTTCTATTCATATTTGTAAAATATAAATAGTATATACTTAATATACTATATGAATTTATACATCTATATAATATAGATTATCTGTGCCTATCCAATAATATATATGTACATTTACATATGATATAATCTATAATTTTCTCCATTTATCAGGTCACATTTCTTCTTCTTACTAGTCAATTACTACCCTTTTAACTAGGAACTGTCCATGTTTTCTACTCTCCTGTCATAAACAGTATTCAAATCATAGAATCTGCTTTCAATATCAACTTTACACTGCTTTGAATGATAAATTCACATGTACGCTTTGAAGTCCACTATAGTACTCTCTAGCTCCATGTGGTTCTAAGAAACTCAAATGTGGGTAGTGTAAATTGACGTATATTAATGAGATGAAAATGAACACTAAATTATGAAGGCAGAACATGAAATATTTATAATATAACCTACGACTTAAATGCTGATTAAACATTGCAATGATAGTTTTGACTAATAAGGCTATATAAAACATATTACTTCTTAGGTTGCCCAAACTGTTCTTTTTAACAAATCCCCCTCCTAGCCACTGAGTTTATGTTTAATTTCCTACCAAAGTTGGTGTGGAATATTATTACTGGAGTAAGAAAATGATCAGTGCCTAAAACCCTGAATAAAATGACACTCTATCCCTGAGCAAATATTAACTACCAAACAGATCATCAAAAAGGGGTTCTGTCACATTGGCTTCCTCTTTTTTCATGAATAAATATTTAATATTTTAAATTATTCATACCATTTGTATTTGTGATTTATATTTTTCAGTTATTTTGTTTTCTATATAATTATTTTAGTGTCATTTTTAGTAAGTTGTAATTAATGCTTATTATTTCCTATATACTTTACTATTTACTTTATACAAATAGTTTTAAATTCTCCTTCTTAATGCATTTTTACCGTGCTTGCTTACTTATAATTCATATCTATGCTAACTTTCTAAAGTACTTAGGTTCCTTTAGTACTTAATATGCAAAAATCATGATAATTAAAATTAAAAATGGGATCATATGTTAATTAGATGGAGAGGAAATTTTAAAAATTATAGCAATTAGTAACTAAATTTAAATATGAGCTTAGTGGAAATCAGACTAAAATGGCAAATAAATTGTTGATTTTAGATACATGTATGCTTATCTTGAGAATCCTATTTTATGAGTATTCATTTGAGGTATGTTTTCTTACAAATTCTCTCATGGGGGCAAGAATATAAATGATTTTGTGGTTTGTATATGCATGTTTCAGGGAGCGGCACTATTAGAAGGTGAGGCACTGTTAGAGTAGATGTGGCCTTTTTGGAGTAGGTATGCCACTCTGAGTGGGGCCTTAATGCCATCATCCTAGCTACCTGGAAGGGAGTATTCTGCTAGCAGCCTTCAGGTGAAGATGAGGACTCTCAGCATCTCCTGCACCATGCCTGCCTGGACACTGCCATGTTTCTGCCTTGATGATATAGGACTGAATTTCTCTATCTGTAAGCCAGCCCCTATTAATTATTGTCCTTATAAGAGTTGCCTTGGACCCTGATATAGCTGTTTCTTGTGAGGCTATGCCAGTGCCTGGCAAATAAAGAAGTGGATGTTCACAGTCACCTATTGGATGGAGCACAGGGTCCCTAATGGAGGAGCTAGATAAAGTACCCAAGGAGCTGAAGGGGGCTGCAACCCTATAGGTGGAACAACAATATGAACTAACCAGTATTCCCAGAGCTCATGTCTCTAGCTGTATATGTAGCAGAAGATGGCCTAGTCGGCCATCATCAGAAAGAGAAGCCCCTTGGTCTTGCAAACTTTATATGCCCCAGTACAGGGGAACACCAGGGCCAAGAAGTGGGAGTGGGTGGGTAGGGGAGCATGGCAGGTGGAGGGTATAGGGAACTTTTGGGATAGCATTTGAAATGAAAATACAGAAAATATCTAATAAAAAAGAAAAAAAAAAAGAGTTGCCTCGGTCATGGTGTCTGTTCACAGCAGTAAAACCCTAACTGACTCAGAAGTTGATACCAGGGATTGGGGTATTGCTGTTGATAGGCCTGACCATGCTTTTGTTTGGGCAGTGTTATTTTCTTCTGATTTCAGAATATATAATGAGAAGTTGCTACTGACAATTTGCTTTAGAATTTGAATTTTGAAGACATAATGTTCATTTTGAAATGAACTGTTCAACTTAGAAAACATGATAACAATTAACCATTGTTTACAGAAATTTCCATAGAACAAGACATCATCCATGAATGTGTATCTTACATTGAAATTCAGTACATTTAAATAACACCAAATAGGAGCCCTTTCCCCCTCAGGAAATGTAAATATATTTCTTACAAATTTGAAAAGGCTTTCTTGTCTCTGCTATATTGGAGAATGAGCTAAATTCATATTCTAATATTTTAAAAGGTTCAAAGTAAATAATGAAATGAACTCAATAAGAAATTGATTACCAAACACCAATATGATTTCACTAATATAATCTTAGTTCATCAGTGAATGAAGTATTCTCATGCCACTAATATTTTATTTATACAAATTAATAAATTTTTAAAAACCAAAAGTTCAAACAGAAAGAAAAATATGAGAGAGAGAGAGACAGAGAGAGAAGAAGAAGAAGAAGAAGAAGAAGAAGAAGAAGAAGAAGAA
>NC_034613.1:71603411-71608683 GCF_900095145.1 Mus pahari | reverse complement strand
AGAGAGAGAGAGAGAGAGAGAGAGAGAGAGAGAGAGAGAGAGAGAGAGAGAGATTTTAGTGTAACAGGATTGGGAACTTTCTTAGTGAGTGTAGTAAATAGATAGTTTCATATTGAATGATTCCATATTAACAGAATATTTAATATATGTCTGTGGTTTCCTTTTGTGAGCTAGATTAAAGTAGGCTCATTTCTCTCAGTTCTATGTTCTTTCGTTCAGTAAGTTTGCCTTGACACATGTTTCACACCTGACTCAATTACCCATCTATATTCAGTACTCATAAGCCTATTTTAACATGTGTGTTCTCTATTTTTCCATGTTTCAGGAGTTTCTAACCACATCATTCTTTTATTTAACACCAAGTCATACTAAATACACAGTGCAAATGTTCCTCCATTAAGGAAGCTGCCTGAAGGTTTCTGTCAATATCATGTTCTCCTTTTAAATATTCTACAACATTGTATAAAGTTTGATTCCCATGGTAGTGTTTACAATATTTTATTTGCTTGCCTAGCATCTATCTCCTCTACTCTGGATAAATACAATGAAAACAGGGTCAATGAAATGTCCACTTATTCTTTTCTAGATCTTAGAATTTTATACTTAATTGTGGCTCCTCAAATACATATGCTGAAACCTTAACTCTATATTTAGAAAAGGGAATTTGAGGAGACAATAAAAGTTGCAGGTAACTAACTTATAAATCTTATAGGGCTGGTTTGTTTACAAAATGAAGGATCTGTTTCTCTCACTCTTCCATTCTTTCCATGTACATAAATTGAGAAATGTCTAGAACAAACCTGGGAGTGAGTAGACAGTCACCTACAAAGCACTGACCAAAGATGAATCCTGACAGAAGTTAATTTTACACTTTTGATCCTCCAGAACTGTGTGAAAATATTCACATTGTTTATCAGATCAAGTCTGTGCTACTTGTCCTGTCAGCAAGCTAGCAGATGTACACACTATCATTCTTCATCACATTATAGGTAATTAATATACAATTTCATATACAAGCATATTTTATCAGAGTTTGTTCCTACATCTGCATTTCATGAGGAAGATAAGGTGATAGCACCATTGTATATTGGTTGTTTAAGACAGGACCTCCCTATATTGTAAGTGCTTTTTTTGAATGAGAAAAAAATGTCCTCCTGATGTTACCCAGTGATTATACCACCACACCTGTCTTCATCTTGCTTTTGTTGAAAAAACACTGCCTATGAACTATACTTCAGATAAATGGGAAAACAGGCTGTAGGCTCTATTATCTAGAAATAAAAGTTTGTATGTTTACTTATTAATGCAAAGGTGTTTTGCAGGGAATTCTTTTTTGTAAAACTATATTTTTGTGTGTCTTTACTTTCTCGTAAATTTACTGAAACTAAAGAAGACAATTAAAACTTTTTTCCTTGTTTCAGAACTTATTTACATTTCCCAGTAACATTTGAGTTTAGTGTTTTTTCCAGGCCAGCACTGTCAGCTGTCCTTCTCCAGACAGCCTTCACTTAAACCATTCTTGTTAAAAGCATGCAGATTAATTTCTCTTTATACTACACACACACACACACACACACACACACACACACACACACACATATAAAAATTTGTCCATGAAATCATTTAACTTAGCCTCTAATCAAGTTCTTGTTTTGTATGAATACCATGACATTCATACTAAGGACTGAGGAAGGCCAAGTTCTTTTCAGAATTATTAATTCTTTGTTTTCATCACTTGAATATGAGCTCTTTTATTTCCTTACTTGGATCCTTTAGTTCCACTTCCACCTTATTTGCTCTCTCTCTTCTCATGACCCAGGAGATTTTCAGATCATACCTCCTTATTTTTTGCCTCCTAATTAAGTCTAGTCAGTGGGGAGCCATGTCCAGATTCTTCAGGCAGGGAGGATGATAAAATTGCTTATTTTTATCACTCTATTTCCATGCAGGCGCCTTGGGTTCACTCTCAAGGCTGTGTTTATTATAAGTCTCTCCTTCTCTCCTGGGTTTTCACAATGTTTATACTATTTCTTTGTGGCTCTAGAGAGGAAATAGCTGGGCTGAACTTGGTCTTTCTTTGAGGTTCATCTATAGAGCAAGGACATTAGAAATATATCTCTTTGAGAAGAAATACTACTCAAAATTTCTAGTCTTCTATGTGCCATTAGACTTATAGATTTCCCTTTTATCCCATTGTACCCCATAAGCTCTTTCTAGCTATTTGTTTTGCTTATAATTTTTCATCATGTGACTGGGTTTTTACATCTGAAAAGGGTTTCAGAGCACTGCCTAGTCTTTTACAAGAAATATGCTTTCTATGCTTCCTATCTCACCCATCTGCAAAACTGACAAAATCAAGTAGCCACGTAAAAATGGCATAAATCAACTCGAATTAACGCATCAATTCAGTACTTATTTAAACTGATATTCTTTGCTTAAATTTTGATCTTTACTGTACAGAGCTCAATGCCTGGGAGTTGAAATTCTCATTACCAAAGAGATTGCTATGGCCCTCTTGCAATTTGCCAGGAAGCACCTTTTGATCATGCTTAAAGTGGAAGGAGGAAAACCTTACCTTACAAATTTTTAACTGGCTTTTAATTGTTGTTGGCTCTGATAGGGTGGTAGACTGGGTTTTCAGCAAGTTTTCGGCAGTAGTTGTCATCTGTTCCAATTGTTGTAGCTGATTATAAAAGGTAATGATGTTGCTTTGATACTCTATCCAGTTAACTCTCTCACTCAGCAATTGGCAGAATTCTGTCCACCGGCTGTTCACTTGTTCTGAAGCTTGTCTGATACTTTCAGCATTAACACCCTCTACAAAGAAAACCAAAATACATATCCCATGAAGCCACAGTCAAAAAGACATTCTCTGGAAACCAATGTCCTTATAAAAAGTAAATAAATAAATAAAAATATATAAAATAAAAAATAATATGTAAAATATATAAAAACTGTTTGGCATATAATAATTATAAACAAACTCATTAAATTATTGATGAATTTTCACAGGGTAGTATCTAATATGAAACTAGAAATTGTTAGAGATGAATCTTATCAAAGAACATAAATATCCTGAAATAACAAATAAAGAGATAAGCAAAATAGCAGAAAATATTCAAAGAACAGATAACCTGATCAAGTTTTAATGAGGATTGCTCATGCATAACTTATACTCTATATGTTTGCAAATAAATTTTAAATAAAATATATACTGTTAATATACATTATAAGACTAACTCAGTTTCATTAAAAACAGTTCTTAGGGATATTGTTTGTATGGTTTTTGCAAAAGAATATATATAATTATTCCCTTTTTATTCAGTAATTTCTCAAAAAATATAGGACTATTCACTGACTCATGATGTAAAGCAATCATTTGGAAAAATAACAGTTATCTGAAAAGATTTTCATTTATAAATGTTGAAGTTTACCTACAGCTTTCAAGTGGAAGCACAAGGATACATTTAATTCTCTGTAAAATTCTCACTTTATGTTAGAGAATACAATTGTCTTTTAGATATGTATTAGATGTTAGAAAATGTATGAGGTCTTAATTATCTGGCAATGTGAAATATGACTAAGGCAATTTATGTACATGCTACAGAGCAAGAAAGTGTAGCAACATCATAATATGTCACAAGGTAACTCAAGAAATTACAGAGTTAGTTCACAAAAATAAGATTTTCATAGATACACTAGTTTAGATGAAACTCCTTTAATAAATTGTACCATATAAAGAAAAAAAAAACAGATTAAACCTGATATGATGCATTTTTAAAAACAATTATATTGACACTCATAGTTATTTTGAAACACTTGGTAGTTGGAGATTTCCTATTCCACCATTGATGCACAGCAATCCCAATGAACAAAAGCTCTGTGTCTTCAAATATCTGAGGAACAAATTGATTTAAAAGAAGACCAAATTGCTTAAGAGAATCAATTTTGTGTCTATACTTAAATTCAAGTAAGAATTAAGGAGAGCCAAGTGTTTAAAATGCCTGGTATATACATAAAGCAAATATAAAGCCTGTTGTGAATCTAGCTTATGTAATACTCCCATTTTATGCTTCTGAAAGATTAAAAGTATGAAAAAATCGGTGGAATTCTACACTGTTATTATTTTGTCTTCTTTTACTTTTCTCTGATTAGGTCTTCTAATTTTTGATTTCTTAAAACCATACTATTCTGTAAAGCCAGACAATAACTTGGAAACATGAATCCAATCATAGAAAATTCAAAGTATGATATCACACAGGAGGATATCAGAAAAAAAAACAGCATCTCTAAATATCACTGGCAAATTCCTTTTCTTTGTTTTGGCTAGTATATTTTAAAGAGAAATAATTGGGAAAAAGATACCCATAACTCTCGAGAGACTGGAGGCCCCAGGGAATTTAGAGGTCTGTGGGATTGGGGTTGGGGACATTCTTGTAAAGACAGGGGGCTAGGTAGATGTATGTGATTTTGTAAAGTCAGAGAGTGGACAAGGAGGGGAATTAAGTCTGGAATGTAAAATAAACAAACAAACAAACAAATAAATAAATATTAAAAAACAAACAAAACAAAATAGAAGGATAAAAAGTAATAGATGCATGGATCTCTGTACCTGGCCATACAAGAAACTCATGGACTCCTATGATAATATTTTCTTCCACTTTACTGAATATTTAAGGATACTGCCAATCATACTGAGATATATGAAGATTATTAGTTTTGAGATTAGGAATTAGAGAAGTATTTATTTGAGGGTTGACATTGTATAACATTAGTAGTAATATGCTTAATTGTTACAAATTATCAGGGAAGAAAATCTACAATTTCAACCACATAATTACTCACTTTTAAAAAAAATGTCATAATGAAATATACACATTAACTTAGTAAATAAGGTATAATTTTAAAATGCATAGAAGAAAAAGTTCATATTATTTAATATTTCAAGATCATTCCATAGCCTAAATCAAATATTTCAGAAAAATATTATCATCAAATACTGAATTTTGATAAGTAATTAGAAGGAAGTTTATGATTAGTGTAAAGTCAATACAAAGCAGATATTAAGAAGGCAGTGAGAGAAACACCTGAAAAAATGTTCAACATCCTTAGTCATCAGGGAAATGCAAATCAAAACAACCCTTAGATTCCATCTCACACCAGTCAGAATGGCTAAGATTCAGGTGACAGCAGATGCTGGCGATGTTGTGGAGAAAGAGGAACACTCCTCCATTGCTGGTGGGATTGCAAGCTGGTACAACCACTCTGGAAA
>NC_034613.1:71590512-71602876 GCF_900095145.1 Mus pahari | reverse complement strand
TGCACATAGACTACTGTTCTGCTAATAAAAACTGCAAGCTTATTGGATGGAACTCAGGGTCCCCAATGGAGGAGCAAGAGAAAGTACCCAAGGAGCTGTAGGGGGCTGCAACCCTGTAGGTGGAACAACAATATGAACTAACCAGTACCCCCTGAGCTTGTGTCTCTAGCTGCCTATGTAACAGAAGATGGCCTAATCGGCCATCATTGGGAATAGAGGCCCCTTGGTCTTGCAAACTTTATATGACCCAGCACAAGGGAAGGCCAGTGCCAAGTACTGGGAGTGGGTGGGTAGGGGAGCAGGGGCAGGGGGGTATAGAGAACTTTCGGGATAGCATTTGAAATGTAAATAAATAAAATAAATAAATAAATAAATAAATAAATAAAAAGAAGGCAGTGAGCAATGCTACAACAAATTAAAAGTAGTTTGGTGCTGTAAACTTTGTCTTCCATTTGATTAAATGAGTAGACAAACTAGGGAAATTTAAAAATCTTTCTGCTCCTGAAAAAAATTTACCTTATAAAATTCTTGGAAACTGCACATCACAAATTAATTTTCATTATGGCTGATATATCATAGTTTTTCAAAGTGATAATGCACAACATAAAGCAGCACTAAAAGGTTTTGTGGTATCTGTTAAATCAAAGGATTGTTTTTCATGAATTATGTGGATTATGTAGATTACTGTATGCTGTGAAACAAATAGGATATGATGATACATGTATTTCTAAAGGCAATTAAAACAAAAGTGAAAGGTAAACTTTTTGCAAATCTCTAACACTGAAAATTTTACAGAATTTAGTTTTATAACTGAATATGTAAATAGACATATTAGGGTTCAAATTATACATAGGTGAATTGGGTTCAGCTAAGTAATCCCTTTGGCTACCATATTTAAAGAACGTCTAGTAAATAAGGATACATTAGAAAAATAGAGTTCTCCTTTTAGAAAAATAGAGTTCTTTTAATGAATTAAATAGAATATTTACGAAAACTTGATTGCTGCAATAAATATTGATTTTACATAAAATATGGTATATAGAAAAATTTAAAATTTTAAAGTTTTGTAAATGTTTTAGCAATGACAAATGCTATGTTTATAAGATTTAGGGTTAGACTATTACAATATAACATCATATATTTATAATGAAATTTCTGGCAAAAGATACAGTACAGACCACAGAGAATTATAGCCTTGTAGATAATTTGTATGGTAATATTTTATACGGGAGTATGCTTGCTGATCATCTTTAGTACATGTTATCCATCCTCCTAAACTATAAAGTCTTCTAGGAAATATGTTGTCACTAGCAGTTTCTGCTATAGTTCTCAGCCTATAGATGAAATACTTAATGTGTGAACTCTTCCATCACCAAATCAATAGTTTGCTTTTATGAAGACAAACATTAAGGGAGTGATAGGTAGACAGAAAAAAAAGCAAATTCTTACAAAAATAATTGCTTAACGTCTTGTATTTTGTTTGCTTGAAAATGTGTGGACAGAGGATAAAAAAGGATGCTAGAAATGTCATTAAGCATATTAAATTAATTTGCCATTATATATATATATATACACATATATATATATATATAAATTTTTTCTGGTGATACTAGTAGATACCTTATGCCTGGAAAACAGTATCTATTTTTCCAGAAAGTATTTGCCCGTGGGTTTCTTTACTACACTGTTTATGGATATGCATTTCATAGGACTATGTTCCTATGCTCAACTGAAAATTTTAAGTTTAAGACACCTTTTTATTGTAAATATTTGCAAAGTTTAAGTATCAATCATCTGAGCATCTGCTTTTCTAATTTTTTGATAGCTATTTAAGAATACAAACACTGACTCACCAGACATTATGAACAGTACTTATGAAAACCATTTTGGAGCAGCACATTACATTTTCAGGGATAATGGATCATAATCCATTCACATCTCATATTCTAAACAACCCCTGAAATAGTCTGTGAATAAATAGATTGCACCCAGAGGAAATGGATCATTACTTGAAGTGCATCCATTAATTTTATTACTTGTGTACAGTGCATAACAGACTGCTAGAATAATTGTAATTATGCATCACCTTCCATACAAGTACTTCAGAATTGATACCTGAAGTGAAGTATTCCTCATCAAGTATACTCATCAGCAACTATGAAGCGTGGGTAAAATAATGGGAAAAGGGTTTATCAGTGTTTTTTTTTTTCATTATGAGAATATCTCGAATAAAATGTATACTCCCTAATAACTTCGCATTTTCTTATGTTTTAACTGAGAGACACTACCAGCACGTTTAGCATCCAATAGAGTCACATAATGTGCAATTTCTATGCATCCAGTAATTATGCTTAATATAGATGCAAAACTGGAAGCTTCTGAAACCAGATAAACTTTCACACAATTGTTGAGTGACCTTTTGAAAAAATAACTTTCCATACTTTATACTACTTAGTATTCTAGTAAAATGGGAAAAAAAATTGAACATATCCAATTTCTTTATTTGCTGCTTCTAATGCCAGAAATGTAGGAGAAAATATTGTATTCCTAGGCATATTTTTTCTGCCAACAATTGCCCTCAAGAGCAGTAGCTTTTATGATCTCCTCCTTTCAAATTTAAACATAAGCACATAGGATGTCCTTATTAAAATGGAAAGTTAATCCATAAAAATGCATTTGTCAATTTTCAGGATGTAGACTCCATGTAGAAAATTGGCCTTAGTGTTATGTAGCAAGAAGGGAAATGTAAATGAAATTGCCCAGAACTACAGAAGGATAAGACAACAAGAAATATGTACTCCTGCAGAAAGCTAGACTTCACAGATGGTGAGGTAGATTATCAATCATACATGACATGGGGGGGGGGGGGGAGGTTATCAACAAGATGAGTTAGAAAAACAGTTCAAACTAACTTACCCATCTGACAAAGTGAATTGCATACATGCAAATAAGTTCATGCACATAAGTATATTTAAACTATAAGCTAAATGTAGAAACTCTTAGTGACTTGGGTAACATAGGTGAGAGACGCTCCTGTCTAAGTCTTATAATTTTCTTCAGTTTAATTACAGTTCTGGAAATAATTGCTCTTAGGCATCACATGACATACTGTATCCATGACTCAGGTCATAAACGTTTTAGATGTTCTTTTTGTTATAGTATACTAACAGTTATTACTTTTATTTACACATTTCCTTGATGTGACTATCTTCAGGCTGTTAATTAACACCAGAAAACTAAATTTAGAAACAGAAAGGGGAGCACCATTTATTATAGGAAATACTGTTAGCTATTATATCTTGATAGTAACCCTATGTGAATTAAGGAGAAAGTATTCTATAGTTCATAAATTCATACATTGGAACCTAAGTTATTCATGTATGTGTATTTTCATGAATGTTTTAACACAACTGCTTTTTATCTTATTTTAAGTATTATTACTTGATCTTTTTAAGTATTATTTGGCGATTCTGGCTTTGTATCATTTACACATACAATATGGGTATGTATGTGATTGAGAATTTGGTTCAAGATTTTGTTGAAATTTTGTAATTTCATTAATAAATTAGAAAATATCTTAAATAAGTAAAGTACTTTGCAAAATAATACCATAAGAATACAGTATTGGTGTGTTATGTGAAATTAAGTAAGATAAGTTAGAGGGATAAATGATTTTTTTTAAAAATTAAGAATGGTTTCCTGCCATTTTGTATTTTAACAAGTTTTTAAAAAATGAAGCCTTACCTTGGTCTTCCAAACTCTATATGACCTAGCACAAGGCAAGGCCTGGGCCAAGTAGTGGGAGTGGGTGGGTAGGGGAACAGAGGTGGGGGGAGGGGTATGGGAAACTTTCGGGATAGCATTTGAAATGTAAATAAAGAAAATAATAATAAAAAAGAAAAAACAAAAAAAAATGAAGCCTTAAAGAAGTTCATCTAAATAGTTTTCAGAAAAAACAATGAAAGAATTTAGATATTATCTATCTCATTGTAGCAGAGCTCAGGAAACATAAATAGACAAGACGCCTAGTCCAAATAAATCCCTCCATGGTTATGACAATCTACTAAATGTTTGAGACTAAAAATATGACTGTAAACCCATACATTGAAGATATACTCCACAAAACCTTATTTCTGAGAAAAAGTCCGCACTAAGAACTACCTTTATCTCATACTGTATCAAAATAATCTCTATTGATATCCAAACAAACAATGGTATAGACAAAGTAAGTTAATTTTAATATTACCTCAAAAATAGACTATACTTGTTGGCTTGGTGTTTGGGAGAAACTTCTGACAGTGGGAATAGGAGTGTCCTTAACTCTCTCAGCTGCTCTTTGGAAATTTTTCCTCCTACTTGTTTACTTTGTTCAGCCCTAATGTGAGAGTTTGAGCCTGATCTCATTGTATCTTATTGTATCATGGTTTGTTGATGTCCTTGCAATACTTGCTGCTTTCTGTTGGGAAACAGAGTAGGGTGCAATCAGGGTGAGAAGGGATGTAGGAGGGACTGGTAAGAGAGGAGAGAGGGCAGCTGTAGTTGGGATGCATTGTATAAGAAAAAATAATAATTTTTAAAAAGATACAAAAATGTTTAAAAAAGAAAAAATGTATTTTCTAACAGAAATGTAGTAAAAGAATTAAATATTTGTACATTTGTACAGATTTATATTAAAATAATTTAGAAAGATGCAAGTTGCATTGAAATATGTCAAAATTCTATGCACTTTTTCAGAAACACGATTTTATAAGGAATATTATTTTTATTGTTGGCCAGTGTAATTTTTGATCATACAAGGTCACTTATCTTGTGGTCAATTGAGTTACTATAATCATAAATAAATACCCAGGAGTGATTTGGCTTCACCTTGAGGACAATGTTTATGGGTAAAAAGAACATCCATCTATTGTAAATGAATTAGAGTGATTCACTTCTCATTTTCTTTTCTATAAATAACATGGTAGGAGTATACAACTCTTTTTTTAATGTTTTATGCTAATATTTTATTATATCAAACAATTATAACTTTGGCCACATTTAAATATTTTTTTAACTATTGATACTCTATTTTCAAAAATAGATTAGAAATATAAACAAATTTTCAAGTATACGTAGAATCACTAAATATATATACATATATATTACAATAGATGTTATTATTATTATTATTATTATTATTATTATTATTATTATTATTATTATTTTCTTTATTTACATTTCAAATGCTATCCTGCAAGTTCCATATACAACCCCTGCCCCTGCTCCCCTACCCACCCACTCCCACTACTTGGCCCTGGCCTTCCCCTGTGCTGGGTCATATAAAGTTTGCAAGACCAAGGGGCCTCTNTTCCCAGTGATGGCCAATTAGGCCATCTTCTGCTACATATGCAGCTAGAGACACGAGCTCAGAGGGTACTGGTTAGTTCATATTGTTGTTCCACCTACAGGGTTGCAGCCCCCTTCAGCTCCTTGGGTACTTTCTCTAGCTCCTNCTTTGGGGGCCCTGTTTTCCATCTAATAGCTGACTGTGAGCATCCACTTCTGTGTTTGCCAGGTACTGGCATAGCCTCACAAGAGGCTGCTATATCAGGGTCCCTTCAGCAGAATCTTGCTGGCATGTGCATTAGTATCTGGGTTTGGTGGCTGATGATGGGATGGATCCCCGGATGGGGTAGTCTCTGAATAGTCCATCCTTTCATCTTAGCTGTAATTTTGTCTCTGTATCTATATCCTTTCATGTGTATTTTGTTCCTTATTCTAAGGAGGAATGAAGTATCCACACAATGGCCATCCTTGGTTTTCTTGTGTTTTGCAAAATGTATCTTGGGTATTCTAATTTCTGGGCTAATATCTGCTTATCAGTGAGTGCATATCTAGTGACTTCTTTTGTGAAAGATGCCTTTTGACTTTTTACATTGTCACAAAAGAAAGTATTGGAAATCTTGGTTTACAAAAATATTAATTTCATTTTCAGTTTTATGAGGCATTCCCTTGGCTCTTTACTCTAGGAGCATCTTAAAATTTGAAGATGAGTCCCTCTAAGTTATACTTGGACATGTTTTCAGCAGTCATTGTATTTCTGACTTATTTAATAATTTGCATATATTCAAAAAATAAGTTCTATGTAATTTATATTTTAGAGATAAAAGAGAATAAATACAGCAAAATATGTGATTATATTTTTAAGAAATGATGTAAATCGTTTTGATTAATAGGACAGTAGAACAATGGTTACAGTAAATTCTTATCCTCATTGTGGCCTTAACTGGCTTAATCCTATACAAAATAACCCTAGCAATATCTTCACTGACAGACAAGTGAGTAGCCTAAATTTTGATTAATGTAAACAAGAAGAATTTAAAGTACACTTCCACCACACCACTGACATTTGTTAAGTATCCCAGATAATACTTTCATTCAGAGGCAATATTTTCTATCAGTGCTATTTCTCAACTATTTACTAAGTGTATTCTATATGTCCTAATTTATCTGTATTCATTCTGAAATTCTGATGTGTCTAGAAAAATGATTTTACCATTTACCATTAACATTTCATCTCTCTGTTTCACTAAACAAACACTAATGGTTCTCCATTCATTTCTATTGTTAAAAAATTCAAATACAGTGCATTTTTATATAAGATGATCTGAGGCCTGTTTGATATTTTAGTGCAGATTTTAAAGATTTGAAGTTAAAATTTAAAACAACATACTTAAATACAAATGTGATAATGTAGACGCTAGAGAATTTTTTTTATAGAGCGATTATAAGGCTATTTGGACAACGTAACTTTATTTGGCTCAATGGGCTATTAAAATCATCTTTTAAAATTACCAAACACATAGCAACAAAATATCCACTTTCCATTGTTTATGTATTAATATATTTAGCAAATTCTCAACTGACAGTTCTTCCTGTTTTTATTTTTAACTAAACACAGTTTTGAGGCTCATTAAAAGAATAAAATGAATTGGTTTTCTATGAAAAAAATTGAACTTATCAATGCCCAGACAACAATTAAGACTAAAATAATTTATATACAAAGGTTATATAGGCATTTTCTCAAAAATGCTGACCTTTACAGAAAAAGCATCCAAAAGTAAAAACAAACTTGTCTTGAAATTGCATTGTTTGTGAGTTTTATAATGTTACTTTTATTTAGAAACAGACACAAGTTTAGAACACGCAATTTGAAAAACAAAGACTCATGTGACTTTACAATATTCTACAGAGATAGATTTTCAATCATTATTGCATTGAATAATTGTATTTTTAAATATTATAAAAATACAATCCTAATTTGTGGTTTTGCCGCATTTAATTTCATATACACATCGTTTTTATAAGATGAGGTAAGGTAATATGCAAAACATAACAAATATTAGTATTATTAGGCCACTAAGGTTTAGATTGTTTGTAAAATTTATTGGTAAAATTATAGTTACTTTTACTTAATATTATTCAATTACTTCCACAAGTAATTACTTCAGTAAAGCTGTGATTTTCTTAAACTTACTAAATTTAAAAAATTTATCTCTCCAATATACTTATAAAATATTCGACCAGAACTAATTTTTAACAGATCGATTAAAATTGAAAAATTTCCAGTAATTTGCTTAGAATGAAAGAGAAAATAAAAACAATACAGACTTCCTTTAATTTAAATTTGCATTGAAGAAGTACTTATCTGATATGATTCAGCTGATAAATATGAACCTGTGCTTATCAAATCCCTAAGAAGATTATTTAAATCAACTTCATATAATTACCATTTGCCATCTGTTCCACCAGGGCCTGAGCTGATCTGCTGGCATCTTGCAGTTTTCTGAACCTCTCGGCTTTTTCTCGTGCTATGGCCTGTAGCATGAGAGCAAAGGTGAGCATTTCAGTGCAACAACTTGGTGTCTACACAGTAATTGTAACTGTAACCAGATTTTTTAATTCTTGTGATACTTCATTTTATCAGCTCATCATGTAAATCTTTAAGACTGATTTCTCAACAATAATCATTTTTCAAAGTTCTCATATTTTCAAAGCAAAAAATCAGTGTTCATATTCTAAGAGCTTTCTGAACTGTTTGCTCAAAATTCCTAATCAGAATTAACCTTTTTTAACAATAAATAGAAAACAGTTCAAATTAACAAAAATAGTACCTGCCAATTATCTCACTCCCAATGGCTATGTGGGCATAAAATCTTTAGACACAAGAAATTCAAACAATTTTATTATGATTGCTTTAAGCCTATCTTAGCTGTGGCAGTGAGATGACTCTCATTTTCCAGGACCCACGTGGTAGAATTCCTGTACGTTATTTCCTGAAAGTTGCCCTCTCGCTGCCATATGTGTACTACACTCATACCCATATAGAAACACATGCACAAATAATTAATAAATATGACTGACTTTTTTAATGTGGCTCTAGCTATATATGATATTTTATGTCCTCAACCTATTTATTACAAGCGAAATAGAGCGAAAGTGCAATTAACATATAGAACGATCCATAATTCTGATGTCTATATATACATCTATAATCATTATATCTGCTATAGAAAGAGATTTTACATGAGATTAAGTTAGTCTGGATTTATATTCCAAATCAAAATTTAATTTTTCTACTTGAATTTAAAGAAACATTCCATGATTCAATATTAGAGTATAATCAGCATTTTATGGAACTTGGATATTCTTCAATGCTTTTTAGAAGACATGTGTTGCAAATAAAAATGTTTAATAGCTGTGTTTTCTATTAAAGTATCTAGTCGCTACACATGAGTACTGAGTAGCTAAAGGATTGCCAGTTACACAGGAATTTATTTTTAGATTTAATTTAATCTAATGTGATTTTAAGCAATGAATTTAAAAATTTACATGTGACCAGTGTTATCTCTAATTGTATCATGTTCGTCTTGTGTCTTCCTGTTGAAAGCAAGTGAAGGCAGATGAAGATATAAATATAAACAAATAATAATAATTTAACATCAAAACACAGATGAATAATTATGTAGATCAGATTTTTCATAGCAAATGATTCAATATACAAAGTATTTTTAAAATTTACTATAAATGAGTAGTGAGCTAAAATTCTACCAAGTGGGTACATTGGCATGCCTAGTTGAAAAATATACATTTTATATTGTGTTGCCAAAGGCAAGAGAAAACCCTGTTTTATAAACTGAATTGCAAGATTTGAAAGTGAAAAGACTTGTTTTAATATCTTGGATTTTTCACTTGAAATTTTCCCAACACATAGATTGTACTGTTTTTGTGATTCTGTGACCCCAGGATCACATTCCAATTAACAGGAAAATCTCTAGGATTCCTTGAAATTCAATTTCATAAGGAGAGAATTGGACAAACATGAAGGGTTCTGAATTGCTGATTTACCTGAGAAGTCCATAAGAATAAAACAGCTACACTAGAGTCTCCATAAGGTTAAATCAAAAGCAAAGCTCTAGCATTCACCTTTTCGCATCTGTTCAATTTTTGTGTTCCATAATTTGAAGCAACTGTAGCTTACTGACACATGATTCCCAATAATTCACTACCTTCTTCACTAAAATGAAATGTTATTCATAATGATAATGTACTCGGAGCACAGTAGGAAGGGGATAATTCTAAGTAATTACATAATATTAACTACCAAGAGCAACGGGGGGGGTGGGTTTAAATTATTCTTATTTGAATTATAATATATGAAAATATAAAACAAAGAAAAATCCTATGTTTTAATACAGTAAAATGAACAAAGATAATAAAATCTAAGTTGATGCTCATTAATTTACATATCACATATGGGGCTGGGAGTATTCTTTCCATGGTTAAGTAGAGCTTCTTTTGAACCAGAGTCTGGACCTTAGCACCTACATATAAAATTTGACTTCCCTCAGAAAGCCTATAACCAAAGAAAAGAATTAGACAACCACATAGAATTGACAAATAAGTAAACTATATGTATAATTCCCTTATAAAAGCCATTAACATAGTCTCTTTATTTCAAATGTCTAAGAATATTAATAATTAGCAATTCTGTCTAGAAAGTCAACCTTACATTAGATAATTTCAGGCATAATATCTGGATTTCAAATGATGTTTTGATAACCACTTTACTCTAATTATTTTTACATAAGTAAAGATAATATCACCACAACAAAATAAATAAACTATTTAAAGAAAATTATTTCTCTATTGTTTTGACAGGGGATAAAAGTAAGACATAAATTGTTCTGTGAAACATTTGAAAATACCAATATCTATCAAACTCAAGTACCTTATACTGCCTATAAATTATATATATATATATAATATTTTATATATAATATATATATTATATATATATTATATATATATATATAACATACTTCACAACATTTGTAGACAAAATCAAAGTATATTATAGTGTCCTATTTTATAGAAATTAAACATCAATGAGACTGAATGACAAATCAAAAGCAACAGAATTTGAAAACATTTCCTAAAATCATTTTTTTTTCTGTTTATAAGTTCAGTACTCTCTCACAATTTGTTTCTTCAAGGAATATGTCAATCAAAATTCACCTAATAGGCATGAGTATGCCAGAACACAACCCATAGTAAAGGTGAAGATTTAGGTATTCTAAAATACTATCTGTTATTAATTCAGCATGGGTACTAAGATATTAAAATAAATGCATGGCCCTGGAAATCATTGGCAAGAAAGATCAGATGCAGTTCAATTGTTGGTCCCATTTGCAAGATGTACACTATACAGCAAAGGAGCAACTTACACATATATAAAAATAGAAGGCCTACATACTTAGTTGCTAACATTATTTACAAACTTGTCAATTTTGAATTCACATGAGTATTGTTAGATCAAAGCATATTACAAGGGAATATTGAATAATGAAGGGAAAGTTAAGCATAAAGAAAATGACTAGACATTGAAGTGTTCAGTGAACTTTGAATTTAATAGATGGTTGTAGGTGTTTGATCACAAATAAGTATAGGATAAGAAAGGGATGATATAGTAACAAATAAAAATGTTTGAGTTATTATTGTTTGGTATTTATTTTTATTTGTATGTTTCTTTTGTTGAGTTCTATTTTTCCTTTGTCTTATTGCTCAAACTGCTAAGAGTTCTGTATACTACCTTTTTAAGTACCTCAATAAAGAATTCAAATACCTGAGCATCAATGTTGTCTCTATTAACTAACAATAATAAAGAGCTTCTTAGCAGACTAAAGGAGACTCTTCAAGTAACAGTCTCCAAAATGAGATGATCATTTTCTTCCGGTAAAATAGTACAGTAATAATTATTAATCTGAGTGAGACACTAAGACTAAATTAAACAAAACATGATATGTACTCATTTTAATTTAAGGATGACCCCAATCATCATAAAATAGTAGAACCTCGACACAAGATCTGAGTGGATTACCTTGTTCATGAGACTATATGAGCAATATTACATTAGAAGTTTGGGGAGGAGAAAATGCATGATTGAAATATATTGTATGGAAAAGCAATAACAAATGAAAAGAAAATGTTAAATAAGTTTACTAAGCATCACTGGAACTGCTTTCTCATAGGATATGACTATGTATACATAATTCTTCAAATATATGAACATTCTTTTAAAGAATTTGTTATTAGTAATTCCTAATATTTTATGTTTTACTACTTTTTATTTTCACAAAGAACAGAGGTGGGAAAAGCCCATATCACACCTCAACCAAAACAATGCCTAGAAATAACAATCCTGGAATGGAATCACAGATTTTTTTAAAAGTATTGGATTTCAAGAATGAACACATTGACCTTCCATTTGCTTGTTATGAAGTTAAAAATGGTATAGAATATAAATAAATGAAACCAAGAGCAAAAGCCAAGTAACCTATTATCCTTACTTAGTCCCAACAAAACTGTCACTGTCTAGGTCAGCAATGTCTGCCCATTTATTGCAGGCTATATCTGACTTTCAGTTCTCAGTTTACTTCCGAGCATAAATTATTCCATTGAATTGCCTTTTCTTTGAGAATGTAATTATTCTTTTACTTTGTGGAGTAGCAACATGCATGACTTTCCTTTGACATCAAGAGCATCTTTACCTGATGTAATTTCCTGTTTCCTGTCTATCTCCTTGATCTGTAGCTTTCAAGCATCAACCATTTAACTTAATCAGGCCAAATCTCAAAAGTCTTTTCATGAGCTAAAAGTATTTCTTCATTTCTTTTATTTATTTTTTCCACACAAACTCCACATCCAAAAAAAATTAAAATCTTCTAGTTGGCCATCATTGGGAAGAGAGGCCCCTTGGTCTTGCAAACTTTATATGACCCAGCATAGGGGAAGGCCAGGGCCAAGAAGTGGGAGTGGGTGGGTA
>NC_034613.1:71579890-71589937 GCF_900095145.1 Mus pahari | reverse complement strand
ATGGCTTCTGCATCAGCTCCTACTTTCTGACCTGCTTGAGTTCCAGTCCTGACTTCCTTTGGTGATAAACAGCAATGTGGAAAATGTAAGCAGAATAAACCCTTTCCTCCCCAACTGCTTCTTGGTCATGATGTTTGTGCAGGAATAGAGACCCTAAGACAATCACTATTTTCATTATTACTAAAATAGTCAAAATATTTATAAGAGATGCATATTTCAAAATATAATATTAAAGGACAGAAATGTAGTTCATTGGGAAATATAAGGCCTGTATTTCAACAAAAGTACTACAAAATAAAAAACATTTATACCATTAAAGGATAGATATATATTATAGAATATATATGTATGTATAAATAGACATATTATATGTTGAATACTGCATTATCAGTAATATTGTATGGATGAGTAGTGAAAAAGGAAGAAAAACATGTTAATTAATCTTACTAAGCATCATGGAAATTGCTTCTTTCTTATGTTTTTCAGATAGCTTAAAAAGCTAGTCACATCAAGGACTATGTTCCACACTCTATATCTGAGTAAATTCTCAAGCTCTGCCTAATCCTAAACACTTTACACTTTATAATTTGTTTGCTATAACTAAAACCCCATCCACATGCTTTCTTGTTACCAGTTACAACAGTCATGTTCTTACTTTAAAGATATGTACTGAGTGTTCCACCTTGCTTGGGCATGGGCAAACAGGAGCACACATGCCTATGTGCATGCACGTATGCTCACATACACACATATATATACACACACACACAGAGAGGAGAGAGAGAGAGAGAGAGAGAGAGAGAGAGAGAGAGAGAGAAAGAGAATACCTAACCCTCTTCTTCTAATATTCACTATGACATTTTTCACCAACATATATTTTATACATTTATATCATCATTGATAAGTTATGAGCCATATGATTCCTGGTATTCTCATCTGTTTTCTTATACAATCTATAACCAATCTCTAGAATACTACTACATGTATATAATAAAAAATACCATAAAGATTTTGTTTCAGAAAATGTATAAAATTTTTACTTACCATTGTGATTGTTCTGTTAAGTACTAATGTGATAACTCTATCCTTTGGGTCACACTGTTTATGAAAATATATCCTCCCTCATTATTTTTCTCTAGCTGTTTTTCTCTGAAAAATAGTTCTGTTTTTATGTATGATCTCTTTGTATACATATATAATTATTTTAATATTAAAATAACTTTTATATTTCAGTGGAGTAATTTTGAAGCATTTATTGACACATAGAACAGCAGTTGTTTTGTTTAATATCATCCTATAGTTAAACTAGATCCTAAATAATTTAGTATAATAGATATAAATTCTAGTCAAGAATATAGTAATACAAAATGCACTAAGAGCTCTTCACCTATAATATAAAATATAGGTTCTTAAAAGTTAAGAGATAATCAGATAATTATAATCCTAGAATGTACACTCAATGTGCAATATAAAAGGTAACTGTGCATTTTAAAATAAAAATCTAATACAAGAGTAAAACAATTCCAAAAAATTACACATGAAGGGAAGTTTGATGGTTAATAAATGACTTTAAATTCATGACATTTATTTCTCCTTTCAATCCATCTTCTGTAATAATATGATAGTAAAGTTGATTTTCCCAATGGCCCTGTCTTGTTTTTAGAAGCAATTAATTTTCTATTAACTTAGCATTCCCTAATATAGTTCTGTACTTTGACAGAGTGCTAATTTATTCTTTCACATAATTCAAAAGTTTTGGCATCCTTCACATCTGTAATTTATTTTGTATTTACATAACCTGTAGAGTTTTAAAAATAATTTATTTGTATATATTAAGCATTTATTGTGTTAAGTACCAATTTCATTCTTGGATTATGAAATCAAAAGAAATTCAATAAATGGATCAGCACAGAATAAACAGAAAAATAAGTTCCACCTGCTAATTTCTATAATCCAACAATTAAAACTATAATATAATGCCTCTAAATCACCATGCACAATAAAAAGGGAAACAGATCACTTTAGTCATCATGAAACTACCTGGGAGATGATGGCATTGCCAAAAATTTTCATCCAAAGACCACTAGGAGTAGACAAACAAATAAAGTATGGTAGGATGATTTTTTATTATTATTTTTTTATTTTTCAAAAGAGACATGGTAAGTTACATGCAGAGTGAGCATGTGAAAAGAGTTTAAATTTGCTTATTATTAAAATGGAACTAGAGATAGATGAGGAACCAGTGAGTTGGAATTGTTTTTTTTCTAATTCATGCAAAAATCATTAAGAGTAATTTATATCCAGTTTTCTTAGTTTTTAAAAACCAAGCAAAGCATGTAAAGTGACTAAATTTATGATTTTTTTAAAAGAACACTCCAGTGCAAAAGTGATGATGAAAGAACCTAATTGCTTAGTGTAGTTGTCCTTACCTGCACTAAGAAGTGATCAGACTGAGTGGTCTTATCTAGTGTTTCCAGCATAGAACAGTTGTGTAGCATGGTATTCTTGTTGGACACTAACAGCTGAAGCAGCAGCTGGCTCTGACTCTTTTGCAGGCTCTTGGGAACCTTTCCATCATAATGTGTTGCCTTGCCCATCCTTAATTATAGAGACACTTAGCCTTATTGCAACTTAATATGCCAGGGTTGGTTCATATCCATGGGAGGCTGACCCTTTTCTACATAAAAACTGAGGAGTGGAGGAGGACTAGACGAAGGCAGAGGGGAGGTAAGGGAAGTGAATGGAAGGAGAGGAGGGAGGTAAAATTGTAGTCAAGATGATGATGATAATAATAATAATAATAATAACTGATTTTGAACAACAATAATGCCTATACTGTGATCATATATAAGTAAATGAATTGAGACAAATATGAGATTGAGAATACAGGAAAACATTCCAGATGTGAATTGAGAAAACTAATATTAAATATCCAATTAAATAGAAAATAGTTTGACTCTATTGAGAAATTCTTCATTAAGAAAATAAGATAATAAAATGATACAGTAAAATGTCAAGTATGTGGTATTTTCTAAGCTTAAGTAGAAACAAGTTCTCGGATAATAAAGAGATTAATAGAGTTTAGGAATGGGTGCTGGGCATTATGTGTGAGGAAAAATTTTGCATTCTCTCTGAGTAGCAGCTCAAAAATAATGTTATTATCCTATGTCTACACATACAATAAGAACATTTTGTTAACCATATGAATAAAAACATATCATTAATAGAAAAGATAAATTTTGCTAAAGTTTAAAAATTGTACAGTTGAAAATATTTGAAATAAGTTAAGATATTCTTATTTCAACAAAAACTCACATTAGGTATAAAATAAAATAGGAAAAATTCCGCAATAGGTGAAAAAAATCAAGTAATGCTTCATCATTTTAAATGGATATCTATGAGTCCATTCATACCAGGTCTTTTCATGAGAAGAACCTCCCTGGAATTCAAAATAACTTATATAAACTGGTAAATGAGGAAATAAAGAAAATCAATGTATACATGAACTGAATATCTATCATTATTTCTCTTTAGAGTCTTTACTGCATATATAATTGACTTAAAGGCAATTTTTAGGGACATCAGTTCATGTCCTATTTAGTGGGCAATTAAGAACAATGCTATTGTTTCTGAAGATGAGATTCAAAGTTGAGAGAGGTGACTGAAAATGTACTGAAAAATATAAAATATTGTATATTTTTAGTATAGGCTTTTAGTATAGTATATATAGGCTTTTAAGTAGCCAAAGGATAAGAGGAAATTTTGAGTTTTTATTCCCTAAATTATAGAATTCCATTTTCATATTTGATTAAAGCCATTTTAAAACACAGACATAAAATGATACACAGAAAACTCTACAAATCAAATAAAAAAAACCCTCAATTAATTCAATCATTAATTCATACTTGTGTGTTGAATATTTAATAAAAATCTCTGAAACATAGAGGGCAACTTTTTCTTGATAATATTTTTGCTCAATAAATTTTTCTGCCTCTGATTTTCAATCCCAAGTTAGGAAAGTTAATGACAAGGTTACATGGAGGAAAAGGGAGGATATGCTAAAAGTTTGTTTGAAGAGCACAGGAGTGGGTGGGATAGAGGTCAGTGGACATGACTGAATGTATAAAGATGTATAAAGAATTCTTTGAGAAATTCTCAGATTTTCAGCTACAAAAATCAAAAAGTGCCTTTAATGGGTGATCAATGCTTTTACCAAACAACACAGGGTTACTAACTGAAATTATCAGTGCCTGGCGTGTCTCATATGATTAAATATGGTCAGGGAAGACCAGAGGCATCTAAACAACATAGACTATCGGCATTTATCTCATTTGTGTCCATAGTAAGTAGGTGTTAAAATACTATTGCTAAAAATTCCACTCACTTCACATACTGCACATAGCAAAATCAACCTTGAATGACCAGAAAACTAGTTCCTAGAGGCTTAGCTTGCTTGGTATCATAAGATTCTATGCAGGCTACCAGAAGAGAGAAGGCACAGCAGTCTCACTTAGCAAAGAAACCATAATTTCAATAGGATTGCTGATATTTCCCCATTGATGTAATTTTTAATAGTGGAATGATAATACTCGATGCAGTTAAGTGCTTCCTGATTGGCTGTTTCATTGGCAGTAGTATTTCATGTCTCATACTGTAAAATCAAAGACTGGAAAATTATGGTCTCTGTGGTAAAACATACTAATAGTGTTATGTTAAATGATCATTCTAGAAATTGGCCTCTATTTTGTAGATATAGATTTATGCTACACTCAGCTTTGGTCACAGAAACTTCTTTATGTAGCGAGTAAGCAGAAACATATATCTGATTAAACTGTCATTGTCAGTAACCATGTGAAACATCTATATTAATGTTCCCTCATGCAAGGGTCATGGATGGATCCTCACAGAAGAATGAAAAGAGAGAATGTAAAACCTAATGAATGAGCAAGGCTGTGAGATTCAGAATCCTTGACCCCATATGGCTTTCACATAGATGAATTTACAGCATCTGTACTTACCTGCATCAGATTAAGCAATTTGAAGCTACAATATGAAGAGATGAGGAGCTACCATGTCCCCACACTTAGCAGTGCAGCTACTAGCAGTTGATGATTACTATACAGAGAGTCACTGTCATTTAGGAACATGGCCGCTGATAGACTCCCCATGCTCTTTTTGATTCCTCAACACTAGGTCAATACTGGTAGTACAAATTGAACTTGGGAGTGTATTTATAATAATCAAAAGAGGACACTAAGTTCAGATAATGATAAAGTAAAAGAATAAGTTGAGGAAATGAACTCTCTAAAATTAGGAAATTTTCAAAGAATAAAAAGAATCTTATTTTAAAAGAATTATTTAAAAATCATGACACATATATTTTAAAATACATATACATAAACCTAGGAAATCTTGTTAAGTTGACTTTTTGTGTATTATCATTTAATTTAATTTCAAAATTTTAACAATAATAAAATTATACTTACTATGTGAAACTATTTATCCTAGTCTATTATGATGGTAATAAAATCATATCTAATATACAGCTAATATGAAATTCAAAATGTCTATGTTGTAAATATAAATAATATTGACTTCTAAAACTGACACATTATCTTGGCTCCTTGGGCATCCTTAAAAAAATACACAATGTTACTCCAAAATATCTTTTTGGGGTTATAACTCTTCAACATTTCTATGTCCCAGGTAAAGCAAGAGCACATATGTGAGGTGGGTGGTATTATATTTGCAATCATGTAAATAGATTTTATAGGTCAGGACTTAAATGCTAATCATGTACAATTGATAATTTTATGACTAAATTATTTCACATTCACTATTTGGAGCCTGTTCATTTTATTTACCTTGATTTGTAGAAAGTCTCTTAGAAAATATTGTTAATTACATTCTAAAAATGAATGTTTTGTCATTGTTAAAGTGATAAAGTGATAAAGATAAAGCACTGATAATTTCCCAGAAGATGTAACAGCTCCTTATTAAGTCAATAGAAATCCTATTGTGAAGGTCAAACCATATAATCTCATAAGGAGTAAATATTGCAAACTATCTGCTACTAAAAATAAATACTGAAAGAGTATGCATCTTTTAGGTGAGCTGATGCAATATATACATATCTTGGATATATAAATGTTATCATTTATGACAGGTATTGATTACTATAAACCTGTATTTTGATCCTGCATAAACAATGTCCTCTATTATCCTATCTAATTTTACTGTACTCTAGTATGCACTGTTCTATTCAATAAATTTTCTATGGCCAAGAACAAGATATGAAGAAGTGCCAACATAAGTAGATTGTCTAAAGTTTTACTTATAAATACTGCTTAAGTTAAAAAATATTAAAATCCATCCCATAGTAGATTCTGAATAGATTTTTTTCTAGGCAAATTTTTGTTTTGCTTGTTATCTAAACTTTTTTTATATTGAACATCATTTTAATTTCTTGCTTTAATTTCAATGACTATAGCAGATATATTTGAAACAAAAGAAATTTGAAAGCATTGCAAAATAGAAATATAAGATTAGCGTAGAACATACATTGACTTTTTCTTTTAAGTCTGAGATGTTGCCTTCTTTTCGATAGACTGCAAATTCAGAACTCTGTAATACAGCTTCTGACCGAGTAATCCAACTGTGAAGTTCAGTTATATCGACATCCAACCTAAGAGAGCAAAGAATAAGGCTCATTATTTCTTTATTATCTCTTTCTTCTGTATGGAAAGAAATGTATTCACATTTACCACACCCCTTCTCATCTGGTGCTCCTATTATTGTTAATAGTATCACCATCTCCCTAGTTAAGTAGATTCAAACTTTGGAGTCAACTTTGATCTAGATTCTTGTGATCATGGAGTCTATTTTATTAAACTCAATGCAGCAATCATCTGCACAGCATTTCCTACAAGCTATTATCTAGACTCTGCTCAAAAGTTTTGCTCCCACACAATACCAAATGACTCTTTTTGAAAAATATTAACAATAAACTAAAACAGCACTATGCTGGTTGCACCAATTAAACCGTAATTCTGATATTCATGTTTTCACATGATATCCAAACCATCACTGTGGGCTTTTCCATGCAACTTGATAGAGAAAAATGGACACCAATAAGAGTAATCCAAGCAAGGTCCTAGCAAAAAACTATATACTACAACACCCGTCATGTAGCACACATATTGAAATGTCAGTTATAATACAAGAAGCCCAATTAGATTATGAGGCTTTGAGTAATTCTCCATTGTCAATAAAGAAGTACAAAGCAATATTTGTGTGGATACTTACATTTCACATTCTGAAGTATCTCAACATTACTTGAAGTTACTGAAATACATGTTCCAACTAACATTATAAAGAAACAAATAAATGCTCAGTGTACCAATTTCTGTCTTAGCTAGTGACTTTTCTTGTGATGAAACAATGCAACAATGCAACCAAAACAACTTGGTAGAGGGGGTTAATTGGGCTGATACTTCTGAGAGGTGGGAAATTCAGCCAAGAAAATGGCTATGTTTGATCTCACTGTAGGCAAGTATGCGGATGATAAACAGATAACAAAGGCAAGAACTTGGAGGTGGGAGCTGATACAGAGATCTTGGAGAAGTGCTGCTTACTGGCAGTGCTTGTTCATTCAGCTTTCTTACAGAACCCAGGGAAACTAACCCAAGTAGCATGATATATAATAGACTATGACTTCCCACATAAGTTGCTTATTAGAAAAAAAAAAAAACTCAATATGCTTGCTTATAGCCAGATCTAACGAAGGATTTTTAAAAGCTGAGCTTATCTCCTATCAGAAAACTCAAGCTTGTGTAAAGTTGACGTGAAACAAGCCAAAACAGTAGCTATAAGAAACAACGTTGGTTGAGGCAATTAAATTTTGTGAGGATCATTCTGCTGCAACAAATATCTTACCATCTACCGGGTTATTTCAAAACATGTTTTCCTGCGATCATTGAAATTAATCTGAATATTGAATCTAAGCTAATTCTGAATGCTATTGAGTCAAAGTAATTGTTCTTCAGTAGATGAAAGGATGAAGACATATGCACACAGTGGAACACTATTGAGCTTTTAAAGTCCATCTGTTTCATTTATCAACTTTCCTCTTTTAATTTCTAATTTTTATTAAAATAGGAAGTCCTCTTGCATGGAGAAAAAAACTTTGTGCATACTTGATTAATTTGTATTCATTCACTAACTCCTTATTTTGGAGCTATGGTCAGGTCAATAGCCACAGAGTCCAGTGTACTACTACTAACATTTCTTCCCACACAATAGCAGTATGTCTTAGGAAAGTATTTTTCAGGTTTGTTTGTTTGTGTTTTGGTTTTTAACTCAGTATAAAATTTGTGTTCTCTGCCTATGTGTTTTCACTGGGAATTGAACAGGAAAGACCAGAAATTCTGAGAAGTTAGTATTTCCCTAGTATTAATGAGAAAATTTTTAGAGTTATTTTTAAGTATCTTCAAAATGATGTCACTCAGTTTAATAACAATGGAATACTTTATACACAGTCTCTATGAGGTCCCTGTGGGACTGAATGCAAGTTGTCTACAGTAATAGCCACATCTCTGTTCATTTAACATCTATTGGCCGCATTCTTTTCCTTATGTTCCTCCTTAGTAAGTCTCAGGAACACTTTTTAAATAAACGACTTGATCCTCTGCGTCTCCAGAACTTCAAAGGAAGTCTGGACTATGTCAATGTGGGGCTTCAGTCCATAATTATGCAATAAATACTTTTAAACTTAAACTAGGACTCACAACATGATGTGTTTAAAGGATTTTCCAATGTTTTCAGAACTCTGAGCTACATTTTTAGTTTTCTTACGAGTGCATAGTATTCGTTACACAAAGTAAAACTACTATGCAAAACTCTCTTCTCCTTCCTCTGTGGACACATTGCATCTTACGACATACATTTCCTTCTTCATTTTCTTCTCGGAAATTTGACTGACTTCAGCTTTTACATAAAATATACTTACATTTTCATTTTGGACATCAGGCAATAACTTCACACATATGTGAGTCCCAATATTCAATTATCTATAACAGAAATTGAACCACAACCTAGAAACCCATTTTATAAAGAAATTATCAAAATTGATAAAAGTGATATTATGCTATTTTCACTCATGAATATATTCGAAGGCATTTGCTTTTTTCATAGGATCAAGAACAAACATTTAACGATATCCTATTTGATGTTGTTTGATGGACAACTTAACCTTATAGTATCTGCATCATAGCCAAACTTATGGGATACACTGAAAGAAGTGCTAAGAGAAAAATTCATAGCATTAAGTGCCCTGGTTTAAAAAAAAAAAAAAACTGGAGAGATCTTACACTAACAACTTAACAGTACACCTGGGAATGCTAGAACAAAAAGAACCAAACTCACCCAAGAGGAGTAGGAGGCAGGAAATAATCAAACTCAAGGACAAAACAAATTGAAACAAAGAAAACAATACAGAGAATCAACAAAACTGGAAGGTGGTTCTTTGACAAAATCCACAAGATAGGAAAACCCCTAGCCAAACTGACAAAAGGGCCAAGAGGCAGTATCCAAAATAACAAATCAGAAAAGAGAGACATAACAAGAGAAACAGAGGAAATTCAAAAAAAAATTATCAGCTCCTACTATAAAAGACTATACTCAACAAAACTGGAAAATCTAGATGAAATGGATAGTTTTCTAGAGAGATGACACATACCAAAGTTAAATCAAAAGCAGATATACTATCTAAACAGTCCCATATCACACAAGGAAATAGAAGAAGTCATTAAAAACCTCCCAACCAAAAAAAGCCCAGGGCCAGATGGATTTAATGAAAAATTCTAACAGACCTTCAAAGAAGACCCAATACCAATTTTTCTCAAATTATTCCATAAGATAGAAAAAGAAGGAAGACTACCTAACTTGATCTATAAATCCACAATTACACTGATACCTAAATCACACAAGGACCCAACAAAAGAGAGAGAGAGAGAGAGAGAGAGAGAGAGAGAGAGAGAGAGAGAGAGA
>NC_034613.1:71566715-71579392 GCF_900095145.1 Mus pahari | reverse complement strand
TAAAAAAAATAAAAAGATGTAACTCTTTTTTCTAAAATAAAAAAAAAATGTATCTATTTGACTAGCATCAAATTTTGATTTTATAAGATGGTAGTTAAAGGATATGTATACCAAAGAATTGTTTTCAAATAAAACTGTGATCTATTATGAAAAATAAATAAATAAATAAAGAGAGAGAGAGAGAGAGAGAGAGAGAGAGAACTTCAGACCAATCTTGCATATGAATATCAATGCAAAAATACTCAATCAAATTCTTGCATACCAAACGAAAGAACACATCAAAACTATCATTCACCACACAATCAAGTAGGCTTCCTCCTACGGATGCAAGGTTGGTTTAATATATGAAAATGCATTAACATAATCCACTATATAAACAAAGTCAAAGAAAAAAATCACATGATCATATTCTTAGATGCAGAAAAAGCATTTGACAAAATACAACATCCCTTCATGTTAAAAGTATTGGCGAGATCAAGAAATCAAGGACCATACCTAAACATAATAAAAGCAATTTACTGTAAACCAAGAGCCAATATCAAATTAAATGGAGACATACTTCAATCAATCCCACTAAAATCTGGGAAAAGGATGCACACTCTCTCCACATACAATATAGTACTTGAAGTGCTAACTAAAACAACAGGACAACAAAAAGGGATCAAGGGTATGCAAATTGGCAAGGAAGAAATAAAGATCACCATTTGCAAATGATATGACAGTATACTTAAGTGACACCAAAACTTCTATCAGAGTACTTCGCCAGCTGATAAACATCTTCAGCAATGTGGCTGGATATAAAATTCACTCAAATAAAATCAATCTCCTTCCTTTATACAAGTAATAAGCAGGCTGAGAATGAAATTAGGGGAACAATCTCCTTCATAATATCCACAAATAATATAAAATATCTTGGGATAACTCTAACCGAACAAGTGAAAGATCTGTATGACAATAACATCAAGTCTCTCAAGAAAGATCTCAGAAAATGGACAGAACTCCCATGTTCATGAATTGGCAGAACCAATATAGTAAAATGGCCATCCTAATAAAGGCAATCTATAGATTCAGTGTAATCTCCATCAAAATCCCAACACAATTCTTAAAAGGCATGGATAAAAGCAATTCTCAAATTCATCTGGAAAGGCAAAATCCCCAGAATATCAAAAACAAGTTTTAACCGTAAAAGAATGGCTGGGGGAAATCACCATTTCTGACCTAAAGCTCTACTACAGAGCAATAGTAAAAAATATTGTATAGTATTGGTACAGAGACAGACACGTTGATCAATGGAACAGAATTGAAGATCCAGAAATAAAACCACACACTTATGTAAACTTGATCTTTGACAAAGATGTCAAAAATATACAATGGGAAAAAGAAAACATCTTCAATAAATAGTGTTGTTCCACCTGGCTGTGTGTATGTAGAAGAATGAAAAGAGAACCATATTTGTCACCTTTCACAAAGCTTATGTCCAAGTGGACCAAGGACCTCAACATAAAACCACTGAATCTAGTAAAAGAGAAAGTGGGAAAGAGCCTTGAACTCATTGGTACAGGAGAGAATTTCCTAAACAGAACTCCAATGGCTCACACGCTAAGATCAAGAATTGATAAATGGATGCTGGGCATGGTGGCACATGCCTTTAATCCCAGCACTCAGGAGGCAGAGTCAGGCAGATTTCTGAGTTCGAGGCCAACCTGGTCTGCAAAGTGAGTTCCAGGACAGCCAGGGTTATACAGAGAAAAAACAAAGAAAGACAGAAAGAAAAAAAGAAAGAAAGAAAGAAAGAAAGAAAGAAAGAAAGAAAGAAAGAAAGAAAAAGAGAATTAATAAATGGGACCTCATGAAACTGGAAATCTTCTGTAAAGCAAAGGACCTAGTCAATAAGACAAATCAGCAACCTATGGATTGGCAAAACATCTTCAATAATCCCACATGTAATATAGAGCTAATATCCAAAATATATAAATAATTCAAGTTAACCATCCAGAAAACCAAAAATTCCAATAAAAAAATGCAATGTTGTGCTGGAGGATATAGGCTGACTTAATAAAAGAAGTAACAGGCAACTGCATCCCAGCTGAAACACTTCAGCAGTTTTGATGCTAGGTTTATTTTGGGCCATTTAACAGAAAACATTCTCCCAAGGGCCCTAATACCTAAACATTTTCATTACTTCTTTCAAGGAATGCTACTCTTTCTCTTTTCAAAGTTGATTCTCAAAAACACTCAACCGTTTCAGAGTTTTATTTCTCTGTTATTGTGCTTCTAATAGAACTTCCTAGGTAAATCAGAATGAGCTAATGAGCTTACTCACACAGCACGAATGAACTTCCCAATCCTCACTTCATTGCTTACATCAGAAAAATACAATCTAAAGAGTCATCAACCTTATCTAATTTTATATCTGTATAAAAAAGGAATGATATAATATACCTAGAAAAATATATAATGCATAAGTGAATACATAAACGATTTGTCTTCTCTGTTACATATACTTCAGACATATCAAACTTACATATTAAGGTTTAAATGCTGAAGTGTATCAGGGAACACATTAAATTTATAAATCAATTCATCAGTAAAATGTGGGGAGCCACAGCCCCTGGTGCCGCACCCCAACATGGCGCCTACAGGAAGAGAGTTCTTATAATAAACAAGTCCTTATTTGGCTGCTGCTGTTATCCCTGCCCATCATTGGCTGAGCTCACTCACCTGGCAAAGCTACATTGCCTGGTGTGATTGGTTGGTGTGAATGTATATATATATATATATATATATATATATATATATATATATATATATATATATATATTGGGCTATTCCCGGGGTTCGTGGGAGATGAAGAGGGGGAGATGAAGATTGAAGCTTTCTGAATAAACTGCTGTTAGAAGAAAAAAATGAGATCTATAACTGAACCAAGAATTCACAACAGAGGAACCTGGAATGGCCCAGAAGCACCTAAAGAAATGCTCAAATTCTTAGTGACCAAAGAAATGCAAATCAAAACTACCCAGAGAGTCCACCTTATACCAGTCAGAATGGCTAAGATCCAAACCTCAGGTGACAACACAAGGTGGAGAGGATGTGGAGAAAGAGGAATTCTCCTCCATTGCTCATGGGATTGCAAACTGGTACAATCACTCTGGAAATCAATCTTGAGGTTCCTTGGAAATAGATCTACCTGAAGACCCAGCTATACCACTCTTGGGAATATACCCAAAGGATGCCCCACCATGCCACAGGGGCACGTGTTCCACTATGTTCATAGAGGCCTTATTTGTGATAGCCAGAAGCTGGAAAAAAAACAGATGACCAAATACGGAGGAATGGATACAGAAATCGTGCTTCATTTACCTAATAGAATACTACTCAGCTATTATGAACAGGGACATCCTGAGTTTTGCAGTTTATCATCCTCAGTGAGGTAACTCAGACCCCAAAGGACACACATGGTATGTACTCACTAATAAGTGGGTATTAGCCAAAACATATATAGAATACACAAGGTACAGTCCCCAGAACACAAAAAATTCAACAAGCTATAGGGCCCAACTGAGGAAGCCTAACTCCCACTTGTGAGAGAAAAGAAAACAACCACAAGGGGGGGGGGAGGAGGGAGGGAACTGGGAGGAAAATGTGAGTGGGACGGGGGAGGGTAACCTGATCTGGTATTGGCTGAGGGGAAATGACTAAAGCCCTGAGTGCCAGCAGTAAGAATGGAAACAGGCAACTTTGGGGGAGAGGAGTTTGGTGTGTGTGTGTGTGGGGGGGGAATACTCCAGAATGTACCAGAGACCTTGGAGGTGAGAGACTCCTGGGACTCAAAGGAGTGACCTTAGATGAACTGGCCAGAAGTAGGGAGAGGGAACTTGTAGAGCCCACCTCCAGCAGAAAAACAGGGTTTCAAGTGAGGGGTAGTATTGCTATTCCACAGTCAAAACTCTGACCCATTACTGTTCCTGTCTGAAAGAACTACAGAGACAAAAATGGAGAAGAGCCTGAGAAAAAGGAGGTCTAGCAACAGACCCAAAGTGGGATTCTGCTCAAGGGGAAGCCCCAAGGCCTGACACTAGTACTGAGGCTATGGGGTGCTCACAAAAAATGAACCTATTATGACCGCCCTCTGAAAGACCTAACAAACAGCTGAAAGAGTCAGATGCAGATATTTGCACCCAACCAATGGACAGAAGCTGCTGACCCCTGTGGTTGAATTAGGAAAAAGCTGGAAGAAGGTAAGGAGGAGGGTGACCCTGTGGGAGGACCAGCAGTCTCAATTAACCTGAACTCCTTAATCTCTCAAACACTGGATCACCAACCAGGCAGGCAGCATACACCAGTTGATATAAAACCCCTGACACATATACAGCACAGGACTGCTGGGTCTGTGTTTGGTCAGAGAAGGTGCACCTAACTCTCAAGAGACTGGAGTCCCTAGGGAGTTTAGAGGTCTGCTGAAGGAACGGGGGAACTTCACCATGGAGACAGGGGGTGGGGAAGATGTATGGCATGTGGAACAGTCAGAGGATGGACCAGGAAGAGACTAAAATCTGGAGTGTAAAGAAAAAAGACATATAATAATAATTTTTAAAACATTTAGTGCCTGTAATTTATTTTAAGCATATCTTCCTTCAAGTGTCTTGGGATACTCTGAATGCTATAGTTCAAGTTTGTCATCTCTTCCCATCTCATACAAACAGGAAAATCCCTTGTTGACTTGCACCCAGCAAGCCATTGGAAGATTTCCAATATAATGTTTTCTCATTGCTTTAGTTCATTTTTTTCTTTAAATAAATTTGAACAAGTTTTACAAAAAAAGTACTTTGGATTAACAACATGATGTTTAACTATGCACCAACCACTATAAAACTTAGCCTTCAGAATTAACCTCTGTGTTGCTTTAGATTTTCTGTAGAAAATACTGACCCGTTCCATAGACAGGTACATGAAACTCTAACTCATTTCATTGAATAACAGACATTCAAAGAACTTTCAAGAAAGATTTCTACTATAGACACAATTTACACTGATCTTGTTTGCTCATATTACAATCTGAATTATTTGCTCTAACAACAGGGCCAACCATTGTCAAAAAATAAAATTTTAAAAAAGAGAGAGCTATTTTATACAGAAATAAATAGTTTTTATGCAAAAGAAACTTTAGAACACTTTCTGGTATGTGAAATATAAAAATGTGAAATTGCATGGTTCACATATCTCTCCTCCTTCAGTTATAAATTGCTCATAGGAAAGAATATAATATTATTACTGTGCTAAATGGACATAGCATCAAATAACGCCTAATAACTTATTGGTATACTCATAGATCAGGACATCTCTCAAACCCTCATCAAAGAATCTTATCCTTTCAGTAAATGGCAATTAAAACAGAGACCCTATTACTGGTTAGTATGCAGACAACAAATCATATTCACCTCTCACTCCAGTGCTCAAGGATCTTTTCCAAAGATGAGTCAGATAGATTGAACTCGAGTTGGTGGATAACTACAAGGAAACTGCATTCCAGACACAATAGAGCAGATGCACTTATGAAGTCAAGCACATGCACAAGATCTGTTCAAGTCCCAGAAGGACAAAACCATACTGAGGATTGGAACACTGATATGTTCTCCCACCAGTAGCTAAGGAGATAATACCATTTTATGACTGTTGAGAGACAGTCATTTACAGTTTTGCTAATGATATTTTAGGTATATTCAAAATATATTGTATTAAAGTCTCAAAAAGTTACCTTGGAATTATTTTAAAGAGATAGTACATTCATACTTCACCTGACATTTGGCTTTACTTTTCTAAATAATAGGTCAGAATATAACTGTCCTAAAGGAATTTGGTTTATTGAAGGATCTATTTGACTAAATAAAGTGTTTTGGACACCAAACTGGAACTTATCTCACTTAGAGACCTTGTGAAGATTTAAAAACAAAACAAAACAAAACAACAACAACAAAACATCCCCAAAAGAGTTAGGGTTAAATCAGCTTGAAAACTAGTGGCTCTGTCAAGTAAATTGGTTTCTCTATACACAATGAAGGCTTTGTAGATTCAATACCATGGTAACAGCCTGCTCATGCCTCTGTGAAGCCTGGCTTAAGTGAGGCCTGGCCACCAGTTGGCATGGAGTTCAGATCAATTCAAACAAAATTGTGAAAACCTAAGAGCCCTTTTGTTGTTCTTTTTTGTTTGTGTGTTTGCATGATTTTATAAATTTAAAGGGGGATTATACCAGGTGCTGGATCTTCTCTCTGAAACAATTATGCTTTGGAGAATGATTACACATTTTAAAAATTTACACATTTTCTATTATACTGTCACTGTATTTGTTTACTTCCTTTGCTTCTGTAATCTGTGTGTGAGCAAGAATATGTCATGGCCTGAGTGGAGAAGTCAGAGAACAGCATACACTACATAGAGGGTTCTGTTTTCTCCTTTTAGCATAGAGAACATTTGGATTGAACTCATGTGCCCAGGCTTAGCAACAAGGGAATTTACCTAAATAGTCACTTTTATGACTCCTTATTTACATATTTAAAAAAGGATGTCAGATATTATTTCAGTGCTGTTTTGAGTGAATGTTTTAACTAGGAAATGTATGTATTCAGAAGCACATAGATTAATACTGCACAATTCCTTTCTGGAATGAAATAAATCAAATTAGTAAAATATGTTAATTCAAATGAGTTTACACTAGTCATAACTCTACTATTCATGCTCATTATCGTGATATATTGATTGTCAAGGAACTAGGTGTAGGGCAGTCACACCTGAAACTCTTTCATGGTTCAAAATGCTCTCAACACAATACTGTCTTCTACTTGGTGTTTGTGGGGGTTTGGATATGCTTGTCCCAAGAGAGAGCATTATCAGGAGGTATGGGCTGGTTGGAGTGGGTGCGGCCTTGAAGAAGGAAGTATTTCCCTAGTAGGGTACGCTTTGAGACCCTCTTCCTAAATGCTTGGAAGCCAATCCTCTCCTGGCTACCTTCTGATCAAGACGTAGAACTCTCAGCTCCTCCTCCAGCTTCATGTCTGACTGGATGCTGCCATGTTCCTGATGATAATGGACTGAACCTCAGAACCTATAAACCAGCCCCAACTAAATGTTGCCCTTTGTAAGAGTTGCCTTGGCCATGGTGTCTCCTTACAGCAATGGAACACTAAGACTGTTAATTTATCAACTAAATCTATGATTGTCTTTTAATATAGTTTGTTTTTACTATAATTAAATTTTAGCATAACTTTAATTTGCATGCTATCTGCCAGTTATCTCAAAATTAAACAAACTGCTATAAATGTATACATGTGTTTTCTTCAATACTTTCTAGAAGCAGTTAAATTTTTTGGTATTACTTAGATTTGGCAGTATACACATTTCTATGATTGTCAATATGATTTATCTCTGTATTGTTTACTAAAATATTCTATAGCAATGGAATGTTTAGTCTAGATCCTACTATGTAATATTCAGTATTATTGCTTACACTTATGAGAGAAAACAGTTAGCATTATGCATTGCTTTCTCTATAATGCCTATAGACCATCCCACTTCTTAACACCAGACAGGAAGGGGGAGGAGAAGCAGCATTGAAAGGATTCTGATATAATCTTCACAGAGTGCCAACAGCCTACACTTAGTGCTGAAAGAAAGAATACAGTCATCTTAGAGCCAACAGATCCTGGTTTTTAAGTAATAGTTGCACATATATTTAATTTGTTATCAGTTTATCAGCTATTTATTTTCACTGTTAGCTGTGGTTTTCTTGAGTGTGTAGGTTCCAGGTTTCCCACTTGTTCTAAATCATGAGCTATGCATGCTGAGGTGTGGAGCAAAGTAACAGACTCTTGAAGTAAATGCTTAATGCTCAAAAACTAGGTGCTAAATAGCCTTCCCAGTGCCTTGTTAGGAAGGTAATTGTCACACTTTATTCCACCTAAGTCTAAGCAAGCACCAACTCAAGATCCTCTCCACTCTTTGAATTCTATCAGGTTCAAATTACTTTACTCTCCTCACATTTTCACTCGCTGTGTATGGAAGATTCAAATTTCAACATCATGTTACATATCGAACAGTAGGAATGCTAAATTTCCTTCAACATGCTATAATATATATTCAATCTCAGCCAGTTAATTTTCTCAGAAATGTGATATAAATTAGGTCAATGGCACCTCATATGGCCAACAATAAGAGATGATTATATAGACAGTTGAATTTACATAAAAGACAAAAGAACATAAGGCATTCTAAAGAACAAAAGAAACATTTGTATACTTGTAGTTAAAAGTTGTAATTTATTTTTTGTTTGTTTGTTTTTGTTTTTTGATTTTTGTTTTTTTGTTTTTTGTTTTGCTTTGGAGACAGGGTTTCTCTGTAGTTCTGACTGTCCTGGAACTCACTCTGTAGACCAGGCTGGCCTTGAACTCAGAAATCCACCTGCCTCTGCCTCGAAAGTGCTGGGATTAAAGGCGTATGCCACCATGCCTGGCTGTAAAATTTTTAGAATAGCTTATCATTGTACACATATGACACCTGTGTTCTTGTGGAAAGGGAGCTTCTGGATGAGTGCTGACTGTGTACTGTCTCAATTTTCTGTACAGTGACTGCTATATTGAATATTGCTCCAAGATGACATATTTGCATTCCACCTAATCTTGTTGAACTTACCATTTGTAATTTATCATTTTCACTCTTTTGTAGACTGGGTCCTATTGTTCATTATATTTACAATGTATTTTTAAAGAGACTGTTTATTTTGCTTTGTTTAAGTAATAGAATCATATGGGCCAAGATGTTTCAGCTGGTAATTGTGCTTGCATCATAATGCTAGTGACCTGAGGTTGATCCCTGGAACCCATATACAGGTAGAACAAGAAAACTGACAACACAAAGCTGTCCTCCAACCGCCAAGCCTTTACTGTGGTACACACACACACACACACACACACACACACACACACAATAATAATGTTCATGAAAATAATAATTACAATCTTGTTAAATAGGAAGAAAAACCTGCCATCAAATTTGTCAACATAAAAACATAGGACTAGTTCCATGCATTTGCCTGCAAAACTCAGGATGTCCTCATTCTTAATAGCTGAGTAGTATTCCATTGTGTAAATGAACCGCATTTTCTGTATCCATTCTTCTGTCATGGGACATCGATGTTGGTCCCAGCTTCTGGCTATCACAAATAAGCCTGCTATAAACATAGTGGAACACATGCCCCTGTGGCATGGTGGGCCATTCTTTGGGTGTATTCCCAAAAAAGTGGTATAGCTCTGTCTATAGGTAAATCTATTTCCAATTTTCTGAAAATATCATCCTGAGTGAGGTAACTCAAATGCAAAAGGACATGCATGGTATATACTCACTAATAAGTAGATATTAACCAAAAAAATAAACCATATAAACCACACAAGATACATTCCACAGTATTCAAAAGGCTCAACAAGCAGAAGTACCCAAATGAGGATACCTCAGTCCCACTTGGGAGAGAGAAGAAAGCAATCATAAGTGGGGAAGGAGAGAGGAATTGGGAGGGAATGTGGATGGGGTGGAGGGATAGTGGAGGGGGAGAGGGGAACTTGATCTGGTATTGGGTGAGGGCCAGCAGGAGGAATGGAAATAGGCAACCTTGGGAGATAGGAGGTTGGGGGTACCCTCCAGAATTCACCAGAGACCTGGGAGGTAAGAGACTCTCAGGATTGAAAGGGAGGGACTTTAGATGAAATGTCCTACAGTAGGGAGAGGGAAGTTATAGAGCCCACCTCCAGCAGGAAGACAGGGCATCAAGTGAGGGATGAGGTTGTCATCCTACAGTCACAACTCTGACCCATAATTGTTCCTGTCTGAAAGAATTACAGGGATGGGAATGGAGAGGAGCCTGAGGAAAAGAAGGTCCAGCAACAGGCCCAAAGTGGGATCCAGCTCAAGGGGAGGTCCCAAGACCTGACACTATTACTGAGGCTATGGAGAGCACACAAAAGGAACCTATCATGACTACACTCCGAAAGACCCAACTAGTGGCTGAAAGAGTGAGATGTAGATATTCGCACCCAACCAATGGACAGAAGCAGCTGACCCCTATTGTTGAATTAGGGAATGATGAAAGAAGGTGAGGAGAAGGGCGATCCTATAGGAGGACCAGTAGTCTTAATTAATCGGGACCCCCGAGATCTTTCAGACACTGGACCACCAAACAGACAGCATACACCAGCTGATATGAGGCCCGCAACACACAACAGCTGTTTGTGATATATTCCATGGAATGTAATGTCAGTGCTTTAGTATTTCAGCTAATTAAGGGTAGGAAATTCCCTGAGTTACATGTCATTGGTGTTTTCGTCTTTTCTTGTTAGAAAGCTGAATACACTATACAGTCAAACTTCTGCTAAAAGAGATTATACTTAGTCAAAGTATTTCATTATCTGGTAGATAAAAAAATGTCTTTAAAATAATCTCCTCGCCTAACCTTGATATCAAACCTTAATCACTTACGACCGCAGCCTAATGTGTACTTCTAATATGTGACATGATTTTGAGAAGTCACTTTGACTTTCACATCTTTTACTCATATAATGTTTATGGAAACTATCTCAAAGTTCGAAACTAAATAAATCCCCTAAATTGTGAAAGTTAGTGCTAGTTATAACAGAATAATTACTCATAATGTAAACAAATATGGAAATATTATAAAAAGCATGTGGCCCAGAAGACTGACAAGAAAATGTTTCTAAGCCACAGATGCCTCAAGACTGTTTCATAAATTTTAAAGTCCTTATAAAACACAAATATGTGCAAAAAACAACCTTAACAATAGGTAACATGAGTATTACCTTATGTGGTATATGTATATGTATATGTGACATGCTGTCATAGTAAGGACTCTATTCTTGTGCAATTTAATATGCCTAAGTTGAAACTACATTTAGTTAAAAATCCTATTGGAAATGCTAATGTCCTTGTGAAAAGATATAAATCACTAGAGGGCGCACCTTCCCTTTCAAAACTAGGCATGTCTTTAGCTTTTCTTTCATTTTCTTATCTGCATAAGAATAATATGGTGACAAATGGATTTTTCCTGGAGGCTTTTTTATTCAGAAACACAAAATGTCCAAAGATAAAGGTAAAATTGTGTGCAAAGAACATGTTAGTAAGACACCCTCAGATATAGAGCTAAAACGCTTTCAGCCATTTATAAAATAAAAGAATCTTGAAGTCCTAACACATGCAATAACTCCAAAAAAAAAAAAAAATCCTGCCACATAATTTAAGCACTTCTCAATATGCAGGGAAATATTCATAATGCAAACACCACAGTGCTGTTTTGTGTTTTGTGCACAATAACCAGCAACCAAAGCTATGGTTCCTGGATCATTGATTCATCTAATCTTTAAACAGTGTATAAATAAATGGATTATCTCACTCTGTCTGTGTGCCTGTAACTGTATCCATGTATTATACAAGTTAAGTCTTGCTAGATGTAAGATAAACTAACTTAAAAGAAGAAAAGAAGGGGGAAATAGAATTTCAGGATTTTTAACCAAATTAAATGTTTTTGTGAAGAGAAAGATTACTTTTTATTTGAAAACATGGATAATTTGAATTCCCATATGGAACCTTGGCTACTATTCATCATAGTTTTCACAAAGCTATACACAACTATGATAAATATTAATTTGTGTACATAAAGTCTGTATTAACTGTTTTGTTTACTGAGTTCTTCCCAGGAATGAAATCATGCTTTATTGTTCTCACTTCCTCGCATGTCAGCTTAGTTGCACATGTTTCAGTCTTGTGTTAAGGGCAACGACAGCAAAACCCCAAAGCAAGAAAGCTAAAACAAAGACAAAATCTTAGGAAATTAACCTCATACATTTTAATTTTTATCACAACAGCCCATGGGACACATATGCTCATACCTTTTTGTAATAAGATTAATTGGAACAAATCCATGATTATCAATTTTGTAGACTTTTTGGCTCCCTTTTTATTATGTTCTGGTTTTTGGAACTAATTTGGACCATTGTAAAAGAGAGATTGTGGTATACAAATCCCCCAAGTGTTTCTCTGTTTCTTTGCAGTAAAAAGAGATACTGATTATTTTCCTGTTTTGTGAAGTGTAGGAGGGATGGCTTCTCCCTACACATGTGAAAAATTATATTTATTTATTCTTTGAGTAGCAGTCGAAATTGGGTGTCAGCTCACATCCAAAGGTGAGAGGACAAATTGTAGAAGTGGTTTATCTCTTCCCATCTGGTAGGCCCAGTGAGTTTGGTTATTTTTTATACAAATGAACTGGAGGGAATGGAACTGAAAAAAAGTTATTTGATTGCATTGCCCAGAACATGGATCATCCATCTTTGCAGCAAGCATGTGTACCTGCTGGGCCATCATTTTAAAGTAGCACTGCTTCACACATAGCTGTATCATTATGCTTTCTCTCCAAAATGCCTTTCTCCCGATGATAAGCAGATTAAAATCTAGCAGCTACCTGTGTTCACAGCCGAAACTCTGCTCTATAATGTCATCACCAGCTTTCTTTCTTTCTTCATCTCACTGGATTAAAAATTCTACCCAAACCTCGTGGAAATGTGTGTATGTATATATATATATATATATATATATATATATATATATATATATATATA
>NC_034613.1:71557158-71566474 GCF_900095145.1 Mus pahari | reverse complement strand
CTGGCTTGCCTCCACTGGCTTGCTCAGTCTGCTCTCTTATAGAACCCAAGACTACCAGCCCAGAGATGGCACCACCCACAAGGGGCCCTCCCTTCTTGGTCACTAATTGAGAAAATGCCCTGCAGCTGGATCTCAAGGAGGCTTTTCCCCAACTGAAGTTCCTTTCTCTGTGATAGCTCCAGCTCTGTCAAGTTGACACAAAATTAGCCAATACAATAGGCTACCCTTCAGTTGAATTGTCATTTTCCATGAACTGGAGATCAATATTTCCTCATATTTTAACTGTATACTTAGAATGAATTTTCTTATGAGCCTACTATTTCCAACTATTAAACAAGAAGTAAGCTTTTTCTACCTCACATCTGAACATTTTAGAGGAACTCTTTCCTTCTTGGCTGGGTTTCTGCTAGAATGCAAGAATCTTGAGAGAACACTTCAGTATGCTTTGGAGTGATAGCAACTAGAGTGCTCTTGCAAATGCCAAGAATCCATTAGATCCTAGCTGAATAAATAGAGAAGTTAGCATGAAAACTAATGTTGCTGTCACTTCCCTCCTGAATAGTTGTGGCTCATTCTGTCTACAGGAGTAGTCAAAGAATGCACCACACACTGACTGACTGTGCCTTGGACCCTATGGGAGGTAATTTAAACTTTAAATACTCACAGCGTGAAAGCTCACTGAGTTTAAAGGACTTCAACATGCTTTTATGTTGTGGTTCTTTAAAGTTTAAATAACTTCTAGCCAGGGTTCAGAAACTATCTTGTATAATGTGGAAAGTCATTTAAGTCTGACATGTCCTTACTGCTCCAGTCCTCCTTCCCCAGCATCATGACCTGTTTTAATTCATTTCCTTTTTTTTAGTGAACATCTGTGTGAACTTTAGTTTAAATACAAAATAAATCTCACTGTTTTACAAATCCAGTCTTTCCTTCTGTCTCCCATTATAAAATTCTGTAGATGCAGTTAAATAAGCAACTCGCTTATTCTCACAGTTGTGTCATCTATAAACAACACTGGGCAGGAAATGAAGCCAGAGATTAGACATACAGGGAGTCCAATGATATAAATTTCAAGAATCACAGGCAAGTGAATTATTTTATTCAAATAGTCTTTTGAAATGCTGTTCTATGAGACTGGGTAGCATGTAACCAGGAAGAGCAAAATTACAGGTAGAGAAACTCTGAGTTCATGCAAAAATAAATTTGGGACCACACTCGATGAAAGGAAGCATTGAAGAGAAAAAACTCACATTTAAAATCATTTACAAAGTACATTTGTTTAAAAAAAAAAAAACTGGTGATGTGGCAGTTACAGAGACCACTGTCAATTGCTTCACAAGCATAGCTAATCTTTGAGGCTACAATGTGAATGATATCTCACAGACTTACAAAATCTAAAGCACACAACTACAATTGAAATTCTCATTAGGAATCTAAATTATATAACTAGCAAGTGTTTGTTTTATACAAGTCTGAATATCAGTCCAGATGGTGAGCTAGTAGTATTACTCTGTAATTTGTAAGATCCAGTTACTTAAGAAAGACAGAGAGGACTCCACCTGGCAATCCATCCCATAATCAGCCACCAAACTCAAACACTATTACATATGCCAGCAAGACCAAGGGGCCTCTCTTCCTAATGATGACCAAGTAGGCCATCTTCTGCTACATATACAGCTAGAGACATGAGCAGGGTGGAGGGAGGGTATAGGGAACTTTCAGGATAGCATTAGAAAGGTAAATAAAGAAAATATCTAATAATAATAAAGAAAAAGAAAGACAGGAGTATGAGCAATGAACTCCAAGAAATGAAAACTTCATTAGAAGAGAATAAAATGAAAAATTTGAAGTGTAAAAATTTATCTTAAAGGGATAAGAAAAACAAATGGATAATTCGTGGTCAGAAAATGGGGTAAGGCTGGAGGAGAGGCAGAACAGGAGCGCACAATGTCCCAGAAACTGAAAGCAAGAAAATTTCAGACAGGGAGTAATCATCACTGTCAAGCATGGTGCAAAGGTCAAGAAGGCTAAGAACTGAAGAGTAACCTTTGAAGCTGGCACAAGGAGCTCTCTGCTGACTTTGTAGAGAGCAGTTTTAGAGCCTGATGTAGAAAAATAAGCTGGTGAAAGAATGAATTGGAAGGAAAGCATTACAGTATTTCTGATGAGAGATAGGCTATGCCCTCAATTCTGGGTCCTCTTAAGTTTTGCTAAGTAAAACATGTTTAATTTTCCTTCAGTTGTAAAACAAACAAAACTCCATGCTACAGCTTAGGTCTGTGGCACTGTTTGTATGAACACTAATGTATACAATTATGCAGCTTTGGGAAACTCCCATTATCTATTTCCTTTAAGAATCATTAACTAACATAGAACAGTTCCACATAGTGGATATAATTTACTATTTTCATACTTGAATACATTTAATGTTTTTCATATAGGGTGATTTACATATATATATCCATCCCTTCAAACATCTGTCATTTCCTTGTAAGGAAAAAAATATATTTTTGTAATTACTTGGAAACAATGAATATTGTTTGCTGGATATCCTATTCTGTAAGAGAATATCAAACATTTTCCCTCCTGTTAAAAATGATCTTTTAGACATATGGCATACAGAAGACCCTACATCCACTCAAAAGTAAAAAATTGACTCCAGCCAAGAGAATCTTCCCATGTAATAGATGAAACAGTCATCTGAATAGACCATTCTAAAAATATGTAGTGCAGGTGTCCCAAGGTGAAACAATGATATCACATTGTTTAGCCTAGAGTAAACTGTGTCCTTTATAGGAAAAAAAGTTACAAGTTAAGTTGTGAGGGAATTAATGTTCTATCTAACAAACTAATTTTCACACTATGGGCCTAGAATCAGTGCACCCTACCATCACCTTGGAACTTGTTTGAAATTAAATTTTCTGTGTTTCATCCTAGATCTAATGGATGGAATTTTAAAAATTTGAAGGAGAGTCAGTGATCTTTAAGGATGTACCTTCTGATGAGCTGACTACCTTCTAATGAACGCCATACTTCCAGAAGTATGTGGGCAACACAAACTATAGTCACGGCTTTTTAAAAAAGAAGGGGGCATGAAGTTGGGCAGGTTGGATCAAAGAAGAGACAGGAAGGTGCTGAATATAATCAAAATTCAATGCATAATATTCTGAAAGATCTAATAAAATTAGTAAAAAAAAAAAAGTGAAAAAAGTGTTCACTCAGAGAGTCTTCAAATCTCCACAAATTATTTTGAAGTTGAATTGTGAGAACAATTTCTCATACAGGAAAGTCTCAAACTCCATGGTTTATTAGAATAACCTGAGGAGACTGAGGAAGAAAACCTGTCTCGAAAAACCAAAACCAAACAAACTAAAAACCCAACAACAACAACAACAACAACAACAACAACAACAAAAAACCAAAAACCAAACAACAACAACTCAGATCCCCAGGATGGGTCCCTCAGGCACCTCTGCCTATTACTTTGAGGAGCTTCTCCCTGAACCCAGCAAGCCCCAACAATTCTCTTCCCCCTGCCTCCCTCAGAGCTGAGGTCATAGGTGTGCATAGGGCTCCTAGCCTGTTGCATGGATCTGAGCTTGTCTTCAAGACTGCACTGCAAATGCTCTGAACTGCAGAGCCATCTCTCCAGGTGAGGTGCTTTGTCTAAGCACTACAAATTCTTTATTATTTTTCTTTATATAAAAAAACTATTCTTGGATCGGGCATGGTGGCACACGCCTTAATCCCAGCACTCGGGAGGAAGAGGCAGGTGGATTTCTGAGTTTGAGGCCAGCCTGGTCTACAGAGTGAGTTCCAGGACAGCCAGGGCTACACAGAGAAACCCTGCCTCAAAACAAAAACAAAAACAAAAACAAAAAACAAAACAAAGAAAAACAAGATGTGACATGAGGCTGCTTTATCATGCACTGCACTATTCTTTGAGTATTCCCACTCCCAAGTAATTTTTGGTATATATGCATCTAATATGCCCATCATTCTATTCTTCACAATATGGTTATATGATAATGTTTTATTTAGTAAAATAACTTTTAAGAACATTAAATGGGTAGCTATATTTCAGAATTTATGAAGATGTATGAAAAGTTTCTATTCTTCATAAAAATGCTTAATTAGTTTTCTAACTAAAATTTGAGTTCCTACTAAGAGCATTTGATACTAGATTGGAATAAAAGCATTGCATTGAAGGCATAACACTGTAGTAGAAATTATTTGACTCAGCAGTCCTTATTTTACAACTCTAAGCAGGTTATTTAACCTTTTAAAACCTCAATTAACCTATAATCCTGGAGATGTCTGTTCTCCTTAGACAAAAAGAAGCAAGTAATTTTTGTTTTGCTAGGCTACATCAAGGATCAAATTTGTCATACCAAGCCCAATATCCCAGATATTTTAGGCTCAGTTCATCACCAGTAACATTTTTTTTTAAAAATAGTCCAAAGGCACACTAATTATTTAATTATGTTTATCACATAAGTTAATATGATTTAATGTATAATTTCTAGACTTATCTTGGGAATCAAAGCTAAAATAATAATTTAGAAATATAAACATTATAAAACTGGAGAGTTTTTATCTCTTCCTGTATATTTTTTCAGGGGTGGGATATACAACAATATTATCCAAGCAGCAGAAATATTAAAAAAAGATGACAAAAAATGAGAAAAAGGGCATAAATGTTAAAAATTGATAGCATAGGTCAATAGTCTAGTCAATTTATGTATTTTAGTATGCAAACATGGAATAATCATTATATATATATATATATATATATATATATATATATATATATATATATATATATATATAAAATCTGCCTGCTTATGACAACAGGTTACCAGATGGATTTAGGTGTTCTAAATGCCTCTAATATTGCTTTTGAACTGCAGGATGCTAAATTTTAAAGACTTCACTTTTGGAAGATAATCTTCATTGAAATGAAATTTGTATTTCCCTGATTATTAAAGATGTTGAACATTTTTTGAGGTGCTTCTCAGCCATTCTGTATTTCTCATTTGAGAATTCTTTGTTTAGCTTTGTGCCCCATTTTTTTAATGAGGTTATTTGATTTTCTGGAGACCAGCTTCTTGAGTTCTTTGCATTTATTAGATGTTAGTCCCCTATCAGATTTAGGATTGGAAAAAATCCTTTCCCAATCTGTTGGTGGCCTTTTTGTCTTATTGACAGTGTCTTTTGCCTTGGAGAAGCTTTGCAATTTTATGAGGTCCCATTTGTCGATTCTTGATCTTACAGCACAATCCATTGGTGTTCTGTTCAGGAATTTTTCCCCTGTGGCCATATCTTGGAGGCTTTTCCCCACTTTCTCCTCGATAAGTTAAGTATCTCTGGTTTTATGTGGAGTTCTTTGATCCACTTAGACTTGAGCTTTGTACAAGGAGATAAGAATGGATCAATTCTCATTCTTCTACATGCTAACTGCCAGTTGTGCCAGCACCACGTGTTGAAAACGCTGTCTTTTTTCCACTGGAGAGTTTTAGCTCCCTTGTCAAAGATCAAGTGACCATAGGTGTGTGAGTTCATTTCTGGGTCTTCAGTTCTATTCCATTGATCTACCTGCTTGTCACTCTCTGGGGTTAGTATTTAAAACAGGCAATTTTCAAACCTTGGTAAACTTGTTTCCCAGATTTGCTACTCATCTGGACACACAGGCCACCCATTACATCTAAAATATGTGTGGAATATAATTGTGAAAAATAAAAATGGAAATTGAAGCACTAGCTGGATTCAGATGTAGAAATACCACCACTTTGTCACCTGTATCTGAGGGAAGAGGTCATATATAGAGCAACATGTCTTGGGAGTCATTCCACAAATCCATGAGAGAGGACAAATGAGATGAGTCTCAAAGACAATAGATTTTTGCTTATGAGATACTCTCAAAGGATTAGGCTAAAATGAAAACTTGTGAAAAATGGCAGGGGATGAACTATAGTTAGTCATAGATACTGAACAAGAAAAAAATTTTTTAAAGAATGGCAATTAATAGAACACAAGTACAAATTTCACAGTGAAACGTAATTGTTTCAAATATTGGATACAGGTCCTGGCTAACATAAAGTTTTCAGTCATAATTTTATGAAACCCCTTTAATCACATTCCATACAGTAAACACTTATCAATTACTAAATTTAATTGCTTCAAAATGCTTCTTCTTTTGCTCTTTGTTCAGTTTAAACTCATCATTGTAGAGTCTATATAGTAGGTCTATATAATTATCCTGTTCAAAGCAAGACACCTGGGGAGTTCATGCTCGTGCTAAGCATAATTATTCTGGGACAACAAGTATAATTAGACAGCTTTAAGCAAACCATGACATTATAGCACCTTAGTCTTTGACCTACGAAAAGATATTTTGCTATGCAGTCCATATTGAAATCAAAGCCCAGGCACTCTGTAACTATGTATAATACTTATAATGTCTATATCTATTGTGGAAAGTTATCGGGAAAAATTACTGATATTCAGTTAAAGCATAGAATCTTGTTATAAACATATAACAATATCCTCAATAAGTGCTGGGTTTTATTGAAGTCATCTGTATATTTCCTTTTATTCTTTCAACCTAGTCATTTATAATAACCATGGAGAACATATGATCAAAGAGAACTAGGTGACCAATTTCTCTTCCACTACACATTCTTTCTTGAAGGAAATGAATCAAAACATGAATTTCAAACCAAATACAATCTCAGTCCAAGAGGCAGAAAAAATGCTTGAAGACAGAATAGAGTGGATCAACTAACTTTGCTGCTGTTTATGTAAGGCTATTTCTGAAGACATTACAATCATGGTGAAGCATATATCCAAAAGTGATGAGCCTACTAAGTTTATTCTATAGATATTTAATGTGACATTAAGTATATTAGTGGAAATGTTATTAGAAAAATGAGTGCAAATTAAGAAACGTACTGATTTATTTGTGCCATTATAATTTTTTTCTTCACCATCAGTGAATAGTGACATTTCTACTACTGTAGCAATGAGAGACTGTGAAATTCTTGCCTAAAATGGATGCACTATGTTATTCAAAGTTTGTGAATGACTTGACCAGACTAAAAAGCAGCAAACATTCATTTCTTTTATATCACATAGGTTTTGTGAGGGGCCATAGAATTATTGATACATTACTTTTAAAATCCTGCCTTTGTCATGTGAAAGAATCATCAATGATAAAAGTTTGAAAAAACAGGACTGTGTTTTAAATGAAGACCCTGAAATGTGAAATTTGTATAATTGGAAATCATGAAGAATTACTCTGATTATTTTAACCGCACAAAGTACAGTATAATGGCTGTGGAGATGGCTCCGCATGTAAAATCCTTGCTACAAAAGCATAGGGTTTAAGAGTTAAAATTCATGTAGCACATATAAAAGGTGGGTGTAGTAGCTTACATTTGTAATACCAGTGCTCCTAATGTGAGACTCAAAGCAGAGACAAGAGAATCCCTGGAAGCTCACTTTTTAGTTGCCTATGGAGTAGTGAACAATGGCAACAATAATAACAAAAACAAGAACCTGCCTCAAAAAGTGGAACTCAAAGACTGACACTGACATTGTCCTCTCCCATCCATATATGCACTGTGGCATGCACATGTCAATGCTATCAAAAAGAATATGTAAATATATAAACATAACTAATAGAGAAAATAGCAATAGGCTAGATGTCTTCTACTTTGTAGAATCCTTTTTTCCTATTTTATTAGGTATTTATTTCATTTACATTTTAAATGCTATCCCCAAAGTCCCTATACTACCCCCAATCCCCTACACACCCACTCCCACTTCTTGGCCCTGGTGTTACCCTGTACTGGGGCATATAAAGTTTGTAAGACCAAGGGGCCTCTCTTTCCAATGATGGCTGACTAGACCATCTTCTGCTACATATGCAGCTAGAGAAATGACCTCTGGGGGTGCTGGTTAGTTCATATTGTTGCTCCACCTACAGGGTTGCAGACCCCTTCAGCTCTTTGGGTACTTTATCTAGCTCCTCTATTGGGGGCCCTGTGTTCCATCCTATAGCTGACTGTGAGCATCCACTTCTGTGTTTGCCAGGCACTGGCCTAGCCTCACAAGAGATAGCTCTATCAGCGTCCTTTCAGCAAAATCTTGCTGCTGTATGCAATTGTGTCTGCATTTGGTGGCTGATTATGGGATGGACCCCTAGGTGGGGCAGTTTTTGGATGGTCCATCCTTTAGTCTCAGCTCCAAACTTTGTTTCTATAATCCCTTCCATGGGAGTTTTGTTCCCAATTCTAAGAAGGGGCGAAGTGTCCACATTTTGGTCTTCCTTCTTGAGGTTTACAAATTGTATCTTGGGTAGTCTAGGTTTCAGGGCTAATATCCACTTATCAGTAAGTGCATATTATGTGAGTTCTTTTGTGATTGGGTTACCTCACTCAGGATGATACCCTCCAGGTCCATCCATTTGCCGAGGAATTTCATAAATTCATTGTTTTTAATAGCTGAGTAGTATTCCATTGTGTAAATGCACCACATTTTCTGTATCCTTTTCTTGGTTGAGGGACATTTCAGTTCTTTCCAGCTTCTGGCTATTATAAATAAGGCTGCTATGAACATAGTGGAGCATGTGTTTTTATTACCAGTTGGAACATCTTCTGGATATATACCCAAGAGAGGTATTGCTGAATCCTCCAGTAGTACTATGTCCAATTTTTTGAGGAACTGCCAGACTGATTTCCAAAGTGGTTTTACAAGCTTGCAGTCCCACCAAGAATGGCAGAATGTTCCTCTCTCTCCACATCCTCACCAGCATCTGCTGTCACCTGAATTTTTGATCTTAGTCATTCTGACTGGTGTGAGGTGGAATCTCAAGGTTGTTTTGATTTGCATTTCCCTGATGATTAAGTATGTTGAACATTTTTTGAGATTTTTCTCAGCTATTTGATATTCCTCAGTTGAGAATTCTTTGTTTAGCTCTGTACCCCATTTTTAATGGGGTTATTTGGTTTTCTGGAGTCTGTCTTCTTGAATTATTTATATATAATGGATATTAGTCCCCTATCTGATTTAGGATTGGTAAAGATCCTTTTCCAATCTGTTGATGGCCTTTTTGTCTTATTGACAGTGTCTTTTGCCTTACAAAATCTTTGCAATTTTACGAGGTTCCATTTGTCAATTCTTGATTTTACAGCACAAGCCATTGGTGTTCTGTTGAGAAATTTTTCCCTGTGCCCATATCTTCAAGGCTTTTCCTCATTTCCTTCTCTATCAATTTCAGTATCTCTGGTTTTATGTGGAGGTCTTTGATCCACTT
>NC_034613.1:71551057-71557147 GCF_900095145.1 Mus pahari | reverse complement strand
TTTTGTGTTTCCACTTTAAAGTCTTCTGTTTACCTGTGATTTCCAGTATTTCCTTCTTAAAGTCCTCCATCATCATCATCATAAGTGTCTTTAGATCCATGTCCTGCTTTTCTGGTGTGATGGTGTATCNAGGACTTGCTATGGTGGGAGAGTTTCATTCTGATGATGCCAAGTAACCTTGGCTTCTGTTACTTCTGTTCTTACGTTTGCCTCCTGCCATTTGAATATCTCTAGTGCTTGCTGCCCTCAATATATCTGATTGGAGCCTTTCCTTCCTATAATCCCAGTTGATTCAGAACTTCTCAGAGTCCAGATTTCTTTGTGATTCTTTGATTGTGGGCTCCCATGAACCTGAGATTCTGGGTGTGTCTGAGTTCTTGGCAATCAAGCTCCTCTGAGACACTCAAATACTAGTGTGACCCAGCTGCTGTTATCCTATGATCCTGTTGTCCTACAATCCTGGGCGTGTTACAGTGCGTGGAAGTGGTGTCTCCTTTTAGGACGGTGGAGTTGTCCGTTCTGTTTGAAACCAAGGTAAATCTGAACTGATTAAAAGGAACCTGAGCCTCTGGTCAGGAAATGCTCTGGTGTCCTTGTTCCTGCTGTCACAGGCCCGTCCCTATTGGATTGGAGCAGAAGTTGTGTTTCACTCACCAGTGGTCCTAAGATCCCTTAGGCAGTCTGCTAGGGACCGTGGGGGTGTCCACATACTCCGCACCCTAGGTGACCTGGTGCTGGTGCAGACCAAAAGGGGCTTGTGCCCCTGGTCAGGCTGGTTCTCTGCTGCCCTAGTGCTGTCTCAGGTCCTGTGCATAATTGGATTGGAGCATATGTTGTGTTCCACTCACCAGTGATCCTAAGATCCCATGGGCAGTCCTCTAGGGACCTTGGGGGTGTCTGCCCACTCTGCACCCTAGGTGACATGGTGCTGGCGCAGACAGGAAGGGATTTTCAGTAGAATCCTTTAGAGACAGTTAGCTCAGCAAAACAGAAATGTTTGGAAGCCCAAGACATAGCTCAATATTTTTCAAATCAAAATTTATCATTAATAAATGAAATAAAAATTATCAAATAATTTTTGAGAAGTTTCTTTTCCTTTGCTAAGAATATCTGCCATACTATTTTTAGGTATGTATTCTTCTTGTACTTATATACTCTGGTCTATGCAAATTCTAATGTCAAGTGTTCTATACATTCCTGAGCATATGCTACTTAGAAACATAAGACATATTGCAATGTGCTTTCTTAATCTTAAAATTACAATAATGGCTATGGGATGGAAATTGTACCATTTTATGTTTTTCATGTCAGTTCTATCTTTATGAATTTTGCCATGATTTTAATATGTCCACTGATTTACATAATACCTAACATATCCAATGTCTACTTAAGAATTTTCACAAAAAGATCATTTAAAAATTCTAACACCTTTGAGATAAGACTTTATAAATATCAAAGTACAGGAAATCTGTTCTGTAATTACTTCTGATTTAGGATGTGCAGATTGAGACATTATGTTCTATAAAGCAGCAGAATGGATCTCACCTATTAGAGGTGTACTTCTTCAGGAAATTGCACTTCCTATTACTAGAAGAAAGCCACTTAATGCTAAAGTAATGCCTGAACATCCAGGCAGATTCCTTATAAGGAAAAAACCAAACCAAACCAAACCAAAACTGGACATTTCAGGATTAAAATGTGCCATGGCTATTCATTACTTGTACTTTCTCTTTCAATTCAGAAAAGAGCATTTCCATTAAGCCTTCAGTTATTGACATAATGATTTCTTGGGTAAATTTTAAAACATCTCATTATTTTTCTCACTATTTAATTGACATTACAAAGTACTCAAGCTTTGGGAAATGTTATTCAACTATAAAACATGAATCTCATGGAAATGAGTTTTCCTGCTTAAAATGAATCTAGATGCACTCACCTTTTCCTGATTTCAGAATCCACAGTAATCTGCCTCTTCTTTTGAGGAGGTGGTGGTGGAAGTTCCTCTTGGGCATGTTTTACCATGATTTGTTCCCTTGTGGTCACCATAGTTACCGTTTCCATTACAGTTGTCTGTGTTAGGGATGGTTGAGTGGTAGTGACAGCCTGTGAAATCTGTGAGAAATATTGAAACAGAGGTCAGATACTGCTTGTAAAGACTTCTTGGAGTAGTGAAGGAAAATAATGAGAAACTGTTCCTGCTTGTTGGAAAATTGACCTTCAGATCAAACCAACACCATATTAAATCTGAATCAAATTATTTCATCTGACTTAAGTTATGTTGACTAAAACAGTAAAGCTAGGTAATCTGAAAATCAGATGTAAATGGTGACTCTGAAGTAAACTGGAAAAACTTCAGGAGGTAAAGAAAATAAAACAAAAACAAAACAAAACAAAAAGGATGTCACTCTATCATTAAGACATACTAAATAAAATGTTCACAACATTAAGATAAATTTTACTAAAGCATCTGAATACAATTTCTAATATCTGGGACATTGTATATATGTGTTAATAGTTTTTAAATTTTTTCATATTAAAAAAACCCACTTGAATGAAGAAAAACCTGCAAAAATTAATTACATTAATTACAACTTAAAAATGAAATTTTGATTTTATAACGATTATTTTGATCAGGACACATTTAAAATGATAATCAGTTAAAGTTCAGAATAAAATGCCATTTAATAAAGTTGGCATCTTTAAAATTTTCAGTATAAGGCCAAAATGAAGTAAATATTAATCCATGAGTATCTATGAGTTTCATCTTGTTCAAAGGTTTAGGTTAAATTACTCTCTGTATATGCCACTGAATATGTTCAAATGTATGAGTTTATGAGTTTGTCCTTACAGATGTTTGTTTTAGATTATATTCCCCTTCTGATCAGACATATTTGGAGAGAGATAGTTCACAAATTTGGCCTAATATGATATGTGACACTTATCATCTTAACATGCAAGACAATATCAGACAGACAAGTTGTACAAAATGACATATTTGTTCCCCTTAAGTTTTCCACTTATCTTCCTCACAGTGTTCATTTTATAATAGCCATAAATTATCTCTGGAATATTAATTACAGCCCTTTGTAACCAATTTATTTGGAAGATTTATTTCCAACAAGATCAAAGAAAGCCTGCAATAGTTCTGCTTTTGGCTATTAACACAAGAACAAGTATTTTGCTGCAACCAATAATTGTTAAATAGACTTTCCTGAACTTTCTGAGAAATATGAGAAGCATTTAGTGTACCACCCCTCCCTGACTGAGTGTTGACTGATTCTTTCATTCATTGGAAGAAATTTGGGAAGAGTCGTGATACAAATCAAAGAGTACACAGGAAGGATCCATGGCTCCAGCTGCATATATAGCAGAGGATTATCTTGTCTGGTATCAATGCGGGTAGAGCCCCTTGGTTCTGTGGAGGCTCAAAACCTCAGCATAGGGTAATGCCAGGGTGCTGAGGCAGGAGGGGGTGAGAAGGAGGGGACACCCTCACAGAGGCAGAGGGGAGGGGGAGGGGAAGGGATTTATCTGGAAAGGGGCATAACATTTGAAAAATAAATAAAACAACCAATAAAATTTTTAGTGAGTTGTTTCATCTTTTAAATTAGCCACAAACGAATGAAATCTTGCAACAAGTGACCATCTGTAAATATTGGATCAATTATATGTATTTAAAATACTTGCCTCTGGGCAAACAATATGTTGATTCCTTCTATTTTATTAGCTGCTATGGAAAACGAGCAAGTATATAACCACCACCACAACAACAACAAAAAATCCAACAAATATCAAGAGATACTGAAGTCTTACATACACCAAGTACAAGTTATTTTTTATCTTCTCTAAGCCCTTCAAAAATTCACTATTCAGAATCAGTCACTGAACTATGAGCAGCTTTAATTACATCTTCCAATGACAGGTTATATCAAGATTAAAGCAAAAGGCAACAGTTTTTAAATTGCTTAAAATATAAACTCAAATATAATTGCACCTAGCACAAAAAACAAAACAAAACAAAAACTAAATGAACACTTTGTTTGCTTTTATTCTGAAAGAAAAATGTAATTTTATTTGGATTCCAAGAACCTTTATATTGTGATATTTTTAATGAACACTGGGGAGAGGGACCATGTAGAGCCTACCTCCAGCAGAAATCAGGGCATCAAATGAGGGATGGGGTTGCCATCCCACAGTCACAACTCTGACCCATAATTGTTCCTGTCTGAAAAAATTACAAGGATGGAAATGGAGAGGAGCCTGGGGAAAAGAAGGTCCAGAGTCAGGCTGAAAGTGGGATTCAGCTCAAGGGGAGGTCCCAAGGTCTGACACTTTTACTGAGGCTATGGAGCGCTCACAAAAAGGGACCTATCAGGATTGCCCTCCGAAAGACCAAGAAACAGCTGAAATAATCAGAGGCAAATAATTACACCCAATCAATGGACAGAATCTGCTGACCCTTTGGTTGAATTAGGGGAAAGCTGGAATAAGCTGAGGAGGAGGGTGACCCTGTAGGAGGATGAAAAATGTCCATTAACCTGGTCCCCCCGAGATCACCAACCAGGCAGCATATGTCAGCTGATATGAGCCCCCTAAAATATATACAGCAGAGGACTGCTGGGTCTGGACTCAATCAGAAGATGCACCTAACCATGGACTGGAGGTCCCAGGGAGTAGGGAGGTCTGATGGGGTCCAGGATAGGGGGATATATCCTCTTGGAGATAAGGAGGAGGTGGGGGAGGTGGAACAGTCAGAAGGTGGACCAGGAGAAGAATAAAAATCTGGACTGTAAAAAATTATTAAATAAATTTAGAAAATGAAATTCTTGTCTCATGAATATGCTAAGTCAAGTGTACTGAGCAACTATCATACTTAAGGTGAGACAACAGTAAATGTTAACAGTGGTTAGGTAACTAAATTTATTTTTAATATAATGGCTGTTCTGTTTTGTCACCAATATTAAGGTTAAAAAAAACCCTTCATGAATAGGAACTGACATTGGGATAATGAGAACAATTAGAGTTAAATACTCAAAGGACATCATAAAAGAAATCACTCTTGACTTTGAAATACAATACTACATAATAATTAAGAGAGTTCATTCTATGAAGTTGTCTCTTCAGTTTTATGTGTTTTTTCTTCATTTCAATGTGCTGTTAGTACAAAAATATATCAGAAAGAAAAGATACAGAGTATATTCTGGATTCATATTGAAGATAAAATTTGTGCATTTGTGTTAGTTAGCAGCACCTGCAAAAATTCAAAAGCAATGACATTTAATATTCTAACTTACCTAACTTTCTACCATATGCCATCTGAGATGGAAGTGATTAAACATTTTATAGCTAGTATTTATGAAGGATGTAGCCATAAAATATTTATTTACATGTCATTTCATTTATTTTCAGTAGGTAATAAATAATAGATAGATTACAATTAGTTTAAATATATATTCATAGAAACTGAAGTATATAAATAACAGCAGTCATTCTTATTTAAGTCGAAGGGGAATTGCATTTTCATCTCTATATTCACTCTGCCTTTGACATTAATGTAAATGAGATAAAGAAGAACTCCCTTCATTAACTCACAGATTTATATGTGGGAAGCCACGTAACGCCATTACAAGATGGTGCTGGCTACCACTGGCCACCGCCCATGTATTTCAGGTAAACAACCAATGTTCGCAGGTGCAAATGGGTTTCACACCAAGTCTTTGCCCGCCCCGGGGCCTAACAGTGAGATCATGAGTAAGCAACCAATTAGACGTGGACACGCAGCCTTGGGGACTATATAGGGAGTTGCTTGCGGGGCCTCGTGGTCTTCCTCTTCAAGATGCAATAAATGCTATGCTGCAGAAGGATCCTGGTGTCCGAGTGCTTTCTTGCTGGCGAGACAATAGTACGGGACAACTGGTTCCAAAACCCGGGACAACTGGTGCTAAAAACCCCGGAAAAAAACGCCTCACCATCACCAGCCTTGAGGAGACCCTCTGCTCGTGGAGAGGATTCAGAACTGCAGGACGAACATAAGCTCTGAGAGGCATGTTTGGTCTTGATCTCTCTCATCTCTCTCCCCAGTTAGAAGGC
>NC_034613.1:71530408-71548182 GCF_900095145.1 Mus pahari | reverse complement strand
CTATAGAATAGTATGACCTGTTGAGTTGTTAGCTCCTGCACCCCACAGGCCTTGCTGCCTATTGCACTGGGACGAGTGACACTCAACACTCTCAAACAGCCCTTGAACTTACATAAATAGAAGGCATTTGAGTCCTCAGCTCTCGCACCCCACGGGTTTTTGATTACATATTGCACTGGGATGAGTGAGGCTCGGCTACTCAGGACAGCCTTTGCACATCGCTGAGTCTTATCTCATTGCACGCGATAAGGTGTCCTAAGGAGCCTCAGGAGAGCCTTTGCACATCGCTGAGTCTTATCTCATTGCACGCGATAAGGTGTCCTAAGGAGGTCTATCTTTATTCCATCTTGATTAATCAAACAAAAAAGGGGGAGTGTGGGAAGCCATGTAACACCATTACAAGATGGCGCTGGCTACCACTGGCCACCGCCCGTGTATTTCGGGTAAAGAACCAATGTGCGCAGGTGCAAATGGGTTTCACACCAAGTCTTTGCCCACCCTGGGGCCTAACAGTGAGATCATGAGTAAGCAACCAATTAGACGTGGACACGCAGCCTTGGGGACTATATAGGGAGTTGCTCGCGGGGGGGGGCCTTGTGGTCTTCCTCTTCAAGATGCAATAAATGCTGTGCTGCAGAAGGATCCTGGTGTCCGCGTGCGTTCTTGCTGGCGAGATGATAGCGCGGGACATTTATATAGAATTTTAACCAAAAGAACATACACCACAGACATTAAAGACTGGAAGTTTGCTACAGAGATCATTTTGACTTAATTTTTATTTAATAAGTAAATAAAATATTGCATGTATTAACTCAGTCATAATCAAATTTTAGTATTTATAATGATTTCAATTATGGTAGGTAATGAAAGAGAAATTCAAGACAGACTGTACTGATATCCAAAGCCATTGTCAAATACTGATTTTCATTGAGGACATCAAAATGATACTTAATTTTCAAAGAAACTTAAGGTCTAACATCACATTTTTTTCTAAGAAAATCTTTAACATACATAATTACCCAAACGGTGCACTAAAATCCATTGTGGCTAACCCATATATTTAATTAAGATGGGATCTTAAAATAAGTGAAGTTACCTAAATAATTTAATTTTACTGGCTATATATATATATATATATATATATATATATATATACATATATATATATATATATATATATATATATATATATATGTATGTATTTAAATTAGTAGTTTCAGATTGTTTCTTTTGGAAACTTTCCAAAGCCAATAAGTTGTTATAAACAAAAAAGTGTTTTAAATATTTTAAATTAAAATTCTTATAAAAGGCAGTAGCTAAGCAACTCTAAGTACAGCACATGCATCCACAGTCTACAGGAAATTAAGAGCTTCCTAATATTAGTACTCAGAACCAAATGTGGACCCTCTATAGTAGCATCTTTCCAGCCCTTATTTTCCCATTTGTATTGTTGGTACACTGAAAAAAATGGTTTAGGTCCAGTCATGACTTGAGTTACCTATGTGACTATAAAAAGTGTTAAACTGTCACAAAAAACATGAAATGACATACCACATGCATACACAGTCTCATTTTTTTCTTTGTGAGAATAAATGAAGGCAAGAATTAACTCAGCCTAAATATTGAATGTAGACACAGACATACACAGCATGAACATAAACTGTCATATTCAAGGACAGAGGAATTCAAATTGCTTTACTTTTATCTTTAGGATATTTCTGCTCACAACTGAAATTATTTCAAAAAATGGCCATTAACTGCATAGAAAATAAACAAATCATGACATCAAAATATATGAGTCATAGCAATTTTCTTCTTCCAAGGGAGAATGTTAGTTTGGGGAAAAAAATGTCTGAAAACATTTACAATTTCTCTGGGTAGCTATATTCTTATATCAAATCATCAGATATTCAAGTTTTAGTGTAACCTACAATATTAATTATAAAGCACTTAAGCCACTTATCTGTCCCAGAGTATAAATTATTTCGGTTAAATGACTGTGGTAACTTTTCAAATCAGTTAAACTACATTTAGTTTCCTTTATTAACTATAGAGAAATGTTAATTATATTTCATAATTAAAATCAAGATAACAATATATTCATTAGGATCATGATGTTTAGAAAACTGTGCATCTCAGCATACACATTTATAAAAGCATTTGTTGAAGATGTAACCATTGGAAGTTCTTAGAAGTCAATCTAAGGTATGTGTCTTTTGTACTCCTTTTCCATTGTAAGTAATCATACAAAAAAGAATTACTATTCTTGAACATTTTGGACCAGAAAGTATTTCTATTTTCCTAGACTGCCTTTTCATCAAGTTTAGCATTCTAGCTTACATTCAGGTATTTTAATTTTGTCGTTCATTTTTTATTAGATATTTTCTTTATTTACATTTCAAATGTTATCCTTTTCCCAGTTTTCTCTCTGAAAATCCCCTATCCCATCCCCCACAAAGCTAACTTTAAAATGCAAAAGAATAGCCCTCAAAGCTTAGGTCCACCCAAACCCTTTGATATTTTTATCATTTACCATGGAATGGCTTCTTCAGGTTAAAATAACTCAAATCTGTGACTTTAAAAGCAGTTAAGTTCATAGCTACTTGATGTTCTTTATGTTATCACAATCTCCTTTGCTGTAATCTCCATCACAATCCTATATCTTAGTTCTCAGTAATGAGTTTTGCCTATTACCAAGTTTTGCTCATTCTCACAGCAATCACTTAAAAACTCATTTCTCCACAATAATACACTGAGTGTGAATTATTTATGAAACATGTTTACTTGCCCTGTAACAGAAAATATGTAAAAATTTTAGGGGATCTCTTCAATATTAGTCTTAAATATATTTTTTCTTAGTACTCTTATACAATTTTGATCAAACTAAATTTGAGGTTAGATAAACACTTAACTTTCATATAGAAGTTGCTATTTCTTTGTTCCTATCTTTAACTTTCCTTTCTGTGTGTTCTTTCTGTGTGTTTCCTTTCTTTGTATGTTCCTTTAAATTAGTAACCCTTAACAAAGATTTAAATTGACTCTGTGATTATATGATTTGGGAAACTTTTTAAGGAAAAACAAAGGCATGAATAAATGAGCTGCTTAGCCATATTGCTGTTATAGGATAAAGCTAAAAAACAAAAAACAAAAAACAGATGTTAGCAATGTTATACTTCCAAAAGTCTATGTGTAAAATGTGGTGTAGTTATTTTTCCTAATATTAGTTTTATGTTTTTATAACTTAGCCACAGCTATTACACTAAAATAGAACTTGGTGGAGAAGTTGAAGACTTACAACCTAGTCTTACTCCTGTTAATAATTTTGAATAGGCAATTCATTATTTTCTAAATTTCAATTTTTGGTCAAGTATAAACTGAGGTAGTCTAGTACTTCATGGTTCTCCAAATCCATGTTAAAAATATAGACAGTGATGATACAGTTCCATAGTACTTTGTTTAATTACTCCATCATACAGTTTTCCATTCCTGAAGAACCAACGACAGCAATGAGTTTATTCATTTCGTACTCATACACATGCCTCTTCACAATTTTCCTATACCAGGGTAAGCGAGGAAACCATATTTTTAGATCAATCAAACATGGGGAAAGGGCTAAACTAGTTGTATACTTTGGGGGAAATCACTGTATTTTTGTCTTAATGTAGTTTTCAAGTATCTTCAACATAATTTGCAATATAAGAATTAATATCACTTACTTGTGCTGAACTCTTTTCAAGTTTTTGGGTTAAATTATCCCAACGCTGTGCGAAGTTTTCCATCCAGATTTCCATCTTTTGAGTCACTGATTTATTTTTCAGTGCTGAAAGCAGATCTTTATTGAGTGAACTTAGTTTTTCCATGGTTGTTTTTTTCTTTTCTAGATCTATTTTTAAAGTCTGTTAAAATAAGAATAAGCATGAAATTAATTCTAGGTTTTAAAATATTATAATTCAATCTCCTTTAATTGTGTTTGCTTCTTTGTATAGCTGAGAAATGTAGCTATACAGTATCAAATGTTGATATAACTCCAAGTAGAAAATTATAATCTTGATGCACTCTCTTATATGGGGGAAGACTAAAAACAATACATCAGATGTAGACAAGATATGTAAAGGCTCACTTTAACATAGTTGAAGGAATGTCAAATAAAAAGACACAGTCACTCCAAAAGGAATTCAACATGCACATAATTTTAAAAAAACATTTCAAGGTAGGATTCACGGATCTTGGACACATCAGAATTTCAAAATTTCTGATCAAATTCAAATGAATAATATTATTTGACAGAATCATTGTTGAATGTAGAAAACATGAATGGTTAAGGTATCATCCGATTTGAGAATGCTATGTACATTTAGACAAAACAGAAGTATTGTTTTTTATCTTTTCATCATAATTTTGATACTTCTATATGTTAGTAGAAAAGTGTATTGTTCCATGGTTTCCTGATATTAATGTTTGTTTGTAGTAACCATCATTCAATAAAAATGTGGCTGTTTGCATAATTATTTGCTCTTTACTGGTTTTGTGTGTGTGTGTGTGTGTGTGTGTGTGTGTGTGTGTGTGTGCATTTGGCCCTAAAAATTGAACACACATCTTGTATATATTAAGCATGCACTCTATCATTACATCAGACTCTCAGTCTTTGAATAAATGTTTCCAAAGTTCTTTTAAACCCAATTAAATAAAGGAACTAAGTCACTGAATATGAATGTAATCCTTCAGAATGTTTGTGATTATTTTCTAAAGTCTTTTGTGTCATATTAATAACTTTTGTACCTTTCATACTTTCAGAATTGTTGAGGGAGGTTATGCTTGCCCTTGAGTTGCTTTGGAATAGATAAACAAAGTGACTTATGTCAAGGCAGTAGGTTATTGACTAAGGTCACCCTTGATACAGAGGATACAGCTTTCTAGTCACCAAACGCTAGGCTGTACCTTTGCTTGTAAACACAGAAAAGGGGGGGAGGATAAAATCATTTTATAGACCTTTACTAACGCTATTCTTTCTTCTAGAGGCTGCAAATATAGTGAATATAAACTAACATATGATATCTTTCTAAAACAAACCCAAGCATATTTAAGAACAATTAACATTACATATGGCCCAAGAAATTATCATAAAACTGATGTGCCAAATGTTCATGAACTAAAGTGTCATCCACAGAGAGTAGTCGTTATAATCTCTCACAATGTACTTTTTGAGCCACTTAATTGGCACACCACCTGCATTAATAGCTATGAAGTACAGAATGTTCTATCTCCTAAAATTTGTTTGCCCTTTTGTTAAAAACTGTTTCACTTGGTGAAGTATAGGTTGCAGCCATCATGCCATATTTTTCAGAAGTGCATGTTGTATAGTTCATTTATATTTTGGCTCATGAATCACTATTTTCTCCATTGGACAACTGATGTAGTCTAAAACATGAATTGATAGATAAACTAAATTAATATCAAAAATAAAAATGTCATAGTGCTGTCATACATAGAATTAGTGAATTTGTTTTTTTTTAAATCACATGCTACCTTACCATGAAATTTAAGTACATACTTACACTAGTTGTAAAACCATACTTTATACTGCCTACCTGAAACTGAAAGCCAAATTTGAATTCTACTCTAAGTTCATTCAATTCCTTTGTGGAGGAAGTCTCACCTTCCTTGTTTTCTCTTAACTTTTGGCAGGTATTTAATTTTTAAGAAACTATGTGGTTTTAATATTATGACATGTTCTTATTTTTCATTTTTATTTCTTTTTGAAAAGATGAATGACACATGTTCATGCATTTGAAGTAAAAAGATGTAAACAGACTCACCATTGGCTTATTTTTCCTAAAGCTTAAGGAAGAATTTTAAGTAGCCTTGTATATAGAGATCAGAAGTGCACCTAGTATTGAAGCTAAATATGCAATGTTATGGAAACATTTTGTAAGGGAAATCTGAAATTGATGCTTAAAGAATTCTGTGTTAGAAATAAATATATTACATATTTAGCTTCAATAGTGAGTGTACCTTCCATTCCTATACATACAGCTTTTAATTCTTCTTTAATCTTTGAGAAAAAGAAAATATAACTTGTTTCTTCGTAAATAAACATAACTACAATTCCTATGGCAAATTAGTTGTTTAGACTCAATTTCTTCTTCTTTTCCTGTCTCTCTCTGTTTCCCCACCTTCCCCTTTCCTCCTTGTCTTAAGAGAAGACTTCCTTTTTGGAAAGGACTCTTTCTCTATAATTAGCAGTTGGAGTGAAAATAACTTTGTAGCAATACCAGATGCATTTAGTCATTAAGTATGGTATTCTCCTGTGGATACTTGAACTCACTTTTTGGTGTATATGGTTACTACACTTATCTCTCTATGTGAATGCATTTGGATTTTATACTCAGGGCTTCCCGATTTTGTCTTGGCCTATAACTCACTATGTGAACTATGATATCCTAGAGCTTAACATGGTCTTAACTCTTCCTTCTACGTGGTAGTCTTGGATGCCATTTTAATTTTTAGTCTGATGTGCATATCCTAAATAACTGTGGTTCAATTTCCCCTAATTATTAGAAGCAAACAAGTTCTTATAAATCAGGAGTTTAGGCTAAGTCTGTAAATGCTAAAGACACATAAGAGTACTAAAATGTTGAGGAAGAGTTGAGAATCTGAACTCAACCTACAAAGTACACATAAAATAGAAATAAGCAACTTCACAAAGTTTGACCTTAATCACCACATGCAAACTGTGGCATGTGCATTTATATGCACATAAATTTATGTGCAGATACAAGTACATTTTTTTAAATGTTCAGGACACACACACACAAAAAACAAACAAACAAACAAACAAAAAAAAACAAAAAACCTCTGGAAAACTTACAAAAGGTTGGGCCAAGAAAAGAAGATAAACATTTCATTTTTCATAAAAACCTGGCACCTGGACCTGCCTTTAAAGTGAACAGGAAGCCCCAGTAAATAAATCAGGTTTAATAAGTAGTAAATATAAAAAAGTGTCAGATTATGCTATTTGGTAAGACAATAGTAGACGGGTTCTACTTGGTCAAGGTTAGAAGATGAATTGAATTTGAAATGGGATATACAATTACAAAAGGTACAGGAAACCTTCACCCTCTTTTCTCATCTGGAGTGTGCACAGGAGAATAATGCCAACATAATTTCTCTTATACTGGAGAGACTGAATAATGTATCTATTTTTTTCTGCAGGGATTTATCAAAATATATGAAATAGCCCACTCCATTTCAATCATCAATTCCTGTACTAAAGTAGTTTGGCTGATTAGAGAGTTGCTCAACTTCAGAGAATATTAGGATCATGTGGAATAAAATACAGATTTCTGGGACCTCTCTTAAGAATATACAAGTCAATACATCTGGGAAGAATCAAAGATTTTTCTATTTACAAGAATACAAACGTTGGAAGTCATGCTGAAACAACTTTTTGAAAGCATTTATTCTATTAAGATGAATTCATGAGAGGCATCAGAGGAGTTACAATCAGGGAACCAATCAAATCATGATAAAACAGGACTTTCCACAGAGACTTTTATATGTATGGCATTCCTGTCATTTGGTATGACAGGACAAATGAGTACAATTTTTTTGTGGAAACTTTATATGGCATACGCTTACATCTCCATATTTTTCCCAATGTTATTCTTCCCTGACAAACAGCAACAGAATCCAAAACCCAAATTCTTCTTGATACGTGCTCACTTTGGATAAGTTTTACAATTTTATAAGTAATAGAATTCACTTCATAAAGGATAAAATTTCTCCTCTCTATAATCTTCAATCTTGTGATGAGAAAAATATGAATAAAAATACATATATCAGATTGTAAAGAAATGAAATACCAAATTTCTCAGATAACAATCCTAACAAAAAGTGTTCAAAATTACACTGGTTATTAATGATGCTATTTCAAAATAAATTATACTTATTATAAATTAAATATAATTTTAGAACATGTAATCTATACCTAGGCATGTAGTAGGAACTGGAAACAGATGGTACCTGCTTTGGGTCTCAGATTATGACATATTGTAATGAACATTAAATTCTTATTCACTGTCTGAGTCAGCAGGGGAATTTTACCTCAAATTCGACACCAGCTGTCAGGATTTGTTAATTGGCTTAAATTATCAAATGGTAAGACTTATACAAAACATATTTTCACTTTTTTCATAACTATGGTGATATAATATGAATTTTAATCATACTGAAAAATATTGAGACTTCATAAGACAGAATTTTTATGGCTCTGGGTTTAGAAAAGACTTTTATTCACAAAAATATCACATAGTAGCATTTGATTGTTGGAAATGACAGTTTGGAATTAAAGCTATTTGTTTAAAATAAATCAAATGCGATGGGGATTTTGGAAATAGTGTGATAAGCCTCAACATGAGTCTAGATGATATAGTGCCCATTTTAACACAGACACTAATATTAAATGATAACTGCTATATGTCATGTCTATTCTTTCTTAGATCTCAATTTCTACTACTAAAATAAACTAGCTAGCCGATTCAAAAGAACTATCAACATGTAATTAGATTGTAGATTCAATCAGTTTTATGATATTTGGACTTTGTCACTGTATTGTTTCCTAACGACTTTATTGATTGGAAAAATCTAATCAAGGATATTGATAGTATCTAGTACTAGGTATTAGAATTATGTTTCTATTATCAACAAAATAAATTTTTAATATTCTGGAATATGGTACATTCTGTATATGACTTTCAAAAAATCTCTTCCAGGTGCTCTGTTATCATATGATCTTTCTTTAAATTATTTTTATTGGTTATTTTCTTTATTTACATTTCAAATGTTATCCCCTTTCCCAGTTTCCCACCTGGAAACCCCCATCCCATCCCTCCTCATCCTGGTTCTATGAAGGAGTTCTCCCCACCCACCCACCAACTCCTGCCTTTCTGCCCTCTCATTCCCCTATATTGGGGCATCACGCCTTCACAGGACTAAGGGCCTCTCTTCCCATCGATGTCCAGCAAGACCATCCTCTGCAACATATGTAGCTGGAGCTGTGGATCCCTCCATATGTACTCTTTAGTTGTTAGTTTAGTCCCTGGAAGCTCTGGGGGTATTGGTTAGTTTATATTGTTGTTCTTCCTAGGGGTCTGCAAACCCTTTCAGCTCCTTCAGTCCTTTCTCTAACTCCTCCATTGGGATCCATTTGGCTGTGAGCATCTGCCTCTGGATTTTTCAGGCTCTGGCAGAGTCTCTTAGGAGACAGCTGTATCAGACCTATGTCAGCATGCATTTCTTGGCATCCACAATACTGTCTGCATTGGGTGACTGTATATGGGATGGATTCTCAGGTGGGGAAGTCTCTAGATAGCCTTTCCTTCAATCTCAGCTCCATACTTTCTCTTTCTCTTTCTCTCTCTCTCTCTCTCTCTCTCTCTCTCTCTCTCTCTCTCTCTCTCTCTTTTAATTTTTATTAGATATTTTCTTTATTTACATTTCAAATGCTATCCTGAAAGTTCCCTATACCCTCCCCCCACCCCTGCTCCCCTACCCACCAACTCCCACTTCTTAGCCCTGGCATTCCCCTATGCTGGGTCATATAAAGTTTGCAAGACCAAGGGGCCTCTCTTCCCAATGATGGCCAATTAGGCCATCTTCTGCTACATGTGCAGCTAGAGACTCGAGCTCAGGGGGTACTGGTTAGTTCAATACCCAGAAGATCTTCCAACTGGTTATAAGGACACATGTTCCACTATGTTCATAGCAGCCTTATTTATAATGGCCAGAAGCTGGAAAGAACCCAGATGTCTCTCAATAGAGGAATGGATACAGAAAATGTGGTACATTTACACAATGGAGTACTACTCAGCTATTAAAACAATGAATTTATGAAATTTTGGGGCAAATGGATGTATCTGGAGGATATCATCCTTAGTGAGGTAACCCAATCACAAAAGAAGTCACTAGATATGCACTCACTGATAAGCGAGCAGATAATAGCCCAGAAACTTAGAACACCCAAGATACATTTTGCAAAACACAAGAAAACCAAGAAGGAAGACCATCTTGTGGATAATTGATTCCTCCTTAGGATAAGGAACAAAATATCCATGAAAGGATATAGGTATAGAGACAAAATTTAGACCTAAGATGAAAGGATGAAATATCCAGAGACTACCCCATCCGGGAATCCATCCCATCATCAGCCACCAAACCTAGATACTAATGCTCATGTCAGCAAGTTTCTGCTGAAGCGACCCTTCTCTCTTGGTGAACAATGACAGTGTAAACCACTCTACTTCTCTTTATAATACTTATTTTTTCATTTTCTTTTGAAACAAGATCCCATGTATTCAAGATTGACCTGGAACTCTCATTATGTAGTAAAGTGTAAGCTTGAAATCCTCATGCCCCTTCCTCTACCTCTGAAGTGTAGTGCTTACAGGTGTATGCCAACATGCCCAGTTTACAGGTGCTGAGGATTTAAGAGAGGAATTCCTGCTTACTAGGTAATCACTATCACCTTAGGTATATTCACAGACCACTCCTGCCCCTTATAATGCAATTTTCTTGCTTCTCCTTAAACCCTTGAAGTCTAATTGTTTGATCCATTTATTAAGAATTATTTTTCTTCTGTCTTTACTATACATTTTGCTTGAATTTATGCTACTCTCATTTATTATTTTACACTGCCCAATCTCTCTGATACTCAATGAATTAACTAAAGTATCAATTTCTGGGTGTCTGGAGAATATACTGACAAGTAGATATTATATGATTCTTAACTTATATGCATCTAAATTACCACTCTTTTCACTCAGGTACTTCCTTCTTCACTCTACTATTAAGATACCTAGTCTTGGAATACAGTATCCTAACTGAGAAGTTTGTTTACCATCTAAAGTTATTTGATTTTTATTTGACAAATTAATGTTCATCCCCATAGATGGGAGGATCAATGTGTTGTGTTCTTCATATATATTACTCTGAGGTTCACCTTTAAGTTTATTGCTTAAAATATGTTGTTTGAAATTTATATGGAAAGCAAACAATTGCTTCCTGGTATTACTTTTAAATTTTAACTGAAATTTTACTTTGCGTATAACTATAGAATATTTTTCTTAAAGATAATATAAATGTATAACGATAGGTTTGCATGTTTGATTTAGAAAAACACCAATATACCATCTGTGAATAATCTATAATCTAAACATAAACAATGAATAAGTGATTTAAGATAATATAGAATATGTAAAGTTAAATAAAAATTTTATGCATTATTGAATTTGAAAAATGATTGAAAGCAAAATATACTTACAGATATTTTTTGAAGACTTGACACCATTTCATTTTGATCCTTAAAGCCACTTGTTTGAATGTTCTTCATTGCATCTTCTTTCTCTGAAAGCCATGTACTAAAAAGGCACTGAAAAAGATTGAAAAGGAATTATTTAAAATAGATCCTTATTTTACTTGTCCAATTTAACACCTCTTCAGTAATTTCCTCCTACAATTACACACCTGTTCTTCAGTAAAACGCTGCCATTTTAGAAGAATGTCTTGTAAAATAATCCAGCGGTCTTCAGTCCATCTGCAGATATCTGCCCATCGATCTCCCAGTACCTGAGGATGAGAGAATCAATCACATTATCAAACAATTTCAACACAGTCTCATTTAGAATGGCAGGAATATCATTTTTGAATCTCCTGTAAAGAATAGCTTTCCTGTTTCAGCTCATAAGGTAAGTACTGTGCCTTTTATATACTTTCAGATTAATCCAGTCATTCTTCCACCTTTCATTTAAGAGCAGAGATATTTAAAATCAATATAATGCAGTTGTGCAACCATTTTTTTGCATGTATCTATAAGTATAAAATAAAAATATAAAATGGAGACTCCTAAAGATCAATACACAATATAAAGCATATCCAGATATTACACTAAGACTCCATGTAGATTTACAGTCATATGTGTCAATAGAAAGACAGAAAAAGTTTCCAATGAGAATATCGAAAATAAAAGTCCCACTTATACCTGAAAATATACCCTTTAAAGTAAAGGGCTAATCTGTGAGCCAGCAGAAAGAATGGAAACAGGCAACCTCTGCAGTTAGGAGGTAGGGGGAACTCTCTAGAATGTACCAGAGACCTGAGAGGTGGGAGATTCTCAGAACTCATAGTGAGGGATCTTAGATGAAATGTCCAACAGTGGTGACAGGGAACTTATAGAGTCTACCTCCAGTAGAAAAGAAGGGTATTAAGTGGAGGGATGGGGTTGCCATCCCACAGTCAAAACTCTGACCCAGAATTGTTCCTGGCCAAAAGAACTGCAGGGACAAAAATGGAGAACAGACTGAGGAGGTCCAGTGACAGGCCCAATTGGGATCCATCTCATGGGGAGGCTCCAAGACCTGGTAATATTAATGATGCTATGGTGTGCTTACAGATAAGGAGCCTAACATGACTGCCTTCTGAGTGGCCTAGCAAGGAGCTGAAAGAGACAGATACAGATACTTAAACCCAACCAATGGACAGAAGCCCGGTACCCCTATGGTTGAGTTAATGAAAAACTGTAAGAAACTGAGGTCAACCCCATAGGAAGACCATCAGTTTCAACTAACCTGGACCCCTGAAATCTCCCAGACACTGAGTCACCAACCAAGCAGCATACACCAGCTGATATGAGGCCCCAGACACATATACATCAGAGGATTACTTGGTCTGGCCTTAGTGAGAGAAGATGCACTTAACCCTCAAGAGACTTGAGGCCCCAGGGAGTGGGGAGGCTTAGTGTATGTGGGGGATGGATGATAACATCCTCTTGGTGACAGGGGGCAGGAGCAGTGAGATGAGGAAATGTGCAAGTAAGGACCAGAAGGAAGGAAACTGCTGGGATATGGAAAAATTAAAGTAATAATAATAAATATTATTATATGAATCAAACATTGAAAAAGTAAATAATACCATAAAAATGTACCTATTGGTATGAGACTTTAGGTTCTAAATACTTTTAAAGTTGTTTCATATACTGTTATTTTTTAGTGGAAATTCGATTTATAAGGAAGCAGTAAACAGTAAATGTTTTTCTATATTATTATAGCTATTCAGTTGCAAGTGAGTTTTCAGATTTTCCTTAAGAAATGTCAATAAAATTTTATTGCCATCATCTTTTTATTGTTAGTCAACTCCTTTTGAATCACATTTGTTGATAATAGAAACCGTATCACTGAAAAAGCAATACAATACAAACTTAAATCAATGACTTCAACTTCTTTAACCAATTATTACAAGGAAGCCTTAAGGTTTTTGTAGGTTATGATTATTTTAACTAATAATGTTTTTCCAAAGTATGTTTACTCTTAAGACCCATTTAAATTGTTTTAGTAAAAATAGTGACCAGTTCTTTACTTATGTTTGTAGTGTTACAAAAACAAAGATAGGATGAAGGAGCATTTTCAAGTTATAGCTTTATAAATTAATGTTGGGTTTATTAATTTTAGTAGGAAAGTTTATTTAATACATAGTCCCATGAAGAATTTCATAATCCAGATGGCCTACAAATATTGAATATATTTTAAAAGTTAAGAAATATATATTAAACACTTTGTTGTAGTTTTGTGAATTCTAAAATACTGAGAATTAAATATTCTTTTAGGTACCTAACTGAACTACTTATGACAACTATTTTAAAGAAGTATTTATGTTCAAATAACAATTGAAGTGATAACTCACTCCTGTAGTTTTGACTTACATAATACCTAACTTAAAGTTGATATCTTCCACTTTATTTATGAATTTAGTAAACTTTTGATGAAAACAGACTACACCAAATATAACACATTAAAGATATGAACTGAACTATTCTTCAAAATTTGAGTTGAAACATTATAATGCACCTTAGCTCAAGATGAGTCAGTATTTTTCAAGATCCCCATTAAAGCAAAAATTAATATAAAATAGCTTTACATGAGTTGACTCTAAATCACTACAACTTTTATCTTCAAAGAAAAGGAATTCTTCAAAGAAAGATCAGGCATGTACACATAGAACAGAGATCATATAAAGACACAGGAATATAGAAGTCCCCTGAAACTTGGACTAACAAAATTTGCCCAGTATTCTTGATCTTTGGCTTCTTCCATGTTCAACAATATGACAATCCATTAAATATATTAACATAGACTCTGGGATATTTTTCTATTATGAATTTATGGAAAACTAACTAATTATATATCAGTTATACTGATTCACAATAATTATAAAGCAAACTCATTTAAACTTTTTTAAAACTTAAAATTTAAAACATTATTCACCGTACAGTGTTTCACCCTCAAAAACATATGACAGCATCACAAATTATCAGATTTTGCTTAAACATGGCTTTTCCTTTAACTCTTGTGTGAGTTCCTTGTGATTGACTATTTTGCTCTTTTTGTCCTAGAAATGCTTAGGAGACATTGTAAAATGATGTTTAGTCTTGAATTCTATAATTTAAATATGTTTAATAGGACATCCCATGGCTTAAATCTCTCTTATTCTTTGTAAATGCTCAATAAAGTGACTCATCATTAATCCAAAGATAGCCAAAGATAGATTTCTCCAACAGTTTATGCATAAGTATATGTATATATTGCATAAATTTATAGATTTATAGATTTATCTGTTCACTGATTTAAAATATTGACCTTCATTAAAACTCACATGTTGCAATTAAGCAGTGTGTAGATTATCAGTCAGGTATAGAATCTATCAAAATCATTTATTTCTGTCATTGCTTGTATGAGTGTAACCAACATATTAGGCAAGCATAAATAATTTGGACAAACAGTATGGGCAGGAAGCTAAATAATTTTTTGTGTATATTCTATTTACTTTATTTTTTTTAGTTTATAATTTTTCTCCATTTATTTACACTCCATATTTTTTACATTCTTTTTTATTATTATTATTTTCTTTATTTACATTTCAAATGCTATACCGAAAGTTCCCTATACCCTCCCTGCCCCTGCTCCCCTACCCACCCACTTCCACTTCTTGGCCCTGACCTTCCCCTGTGCTGGGTCATATAAAGTTTACAAGACCAAGGGGCCTCTCTTCCCAATGATGGCCAATTAGGCCATCTTCTGCTACATATGCAGCTAGAGACACGAGCTCAGGGGGTACTGGTTAGTTCATATTGTTGTTCCACCTACAGGGTTGCAGCCCCCTTCAGCTCCTTGGGTACTTTCTCTAGCTCCTCCATTGGGGGCCCTGTGCTCCATCCACTAGCTGACTGTGAGCATCCACTTCTGTGTTTGCCAGGCACTGGCATAGCCTCACAAGAGGCCGCTATATCAGGGTCCCTTCAGCAGAATCTTGCTGGGATGTGCATTAGTATCTGGGTTTGGCGGCTGATGATGGGATGGATCCCCAGATGGGGTAGTCTCTGGATAGTCCAGATTTTATTCCCCTCCTGGTCCATGACTGTTCCACATCCCAAACCTCCTTCCAGCCTCCATGTCTCCAATTGGTTGTCCCCACCCCTCACCCAACCAGACCACCCCACTTCCTGGGGCCTCCAATCTATTGAGGGTTAGGTGCATAATCTCAGAATGAACACAGACCTGACAGTCCTCTGCTGTACATATGTTGGGGGCCTCATATCAGCTGGTGTAAGTTGCCTGGTTGGTGATGCAGTGCTAAATAATTTTTTAGTAATAACTGTAAGAGAATTGAAACTGTCTCTAGAGGAAAATAATATATATTTACTTGGTATTTCTCTGAGGTTCGCTTGAAGTTTTAGAAATCCCTTGAAGTTTTAGAAATGATGCATACATCTTTGGTGGTAGATAAACAATGTCAACACAAATATAAATGCAAAAGCAGTAAACCATAACATTGCATGAAAGAGGAAAATGAAATTAAGTTCTATTTATATTCTCATATGGACTCAGCCACAGTAATTTCAGTTCCTTTACTTTTACAGATTCTATGCTCAGATTCACAGTGGGTAAGAGTTTTCCCTCCCATTTTATCCACATTTTATATTGATATACAAATTGAGAACATTTGCTATCTGAAATCCTTTGTTGGGTTAAGTTGGTTTTTCAAAGCACATGTGAAAACTGGTCACTGAATAACATTTGCATAAGTGAAATTCATACGAATTTGACAAGCCTGGGGAGTAAAACTTAAGCACAGCAATCCTTGATATCCTGGATGTCTGTGATAGACTGAGAGTGCTAAATTGTGCCTGGTGTGTTTGGCACTAAGAAATAAAGTATTGCTAGGCATATGCACACTAAAAAAGAAACACTAATATGCCATGGACCACATAATGGAGCAGTTACAAAGGAGTGGGTCTCATGAAAGAGAAAGGCAGCAAGCAGTCTATCTCCTTTTATTTCACTGGAAGACTTGGCAATACACCACCCAGCTAAATGAATTGTGTGTGTAATGGGCACACTGAAAGCTCGCTTATATCTTGAATACTAATTTTCACTTGATAAGTAAGCATGCACTTACAAATATAAGCAACTCCAGCTCACCAGTGGTAAAACAGAAATCATATCAAGTTACTTATTAAAAGAAAGAAAATTAAACCATTAAAAAGGAAGAAATGCAGCAATCTTCTTGAGTCATGTTTTGACAGTTTTCTGATTTTGTTCCGAATTTTGAAGTTTTTTACATGGTATTAACTGAAAGTGAGTAAAGGCACATCTTATGTTTCTCAACATATGATCAACACACACACACACAGACACACACACACACACACACACAGACACACATACATCCCTTGATTTTCCTCTATAGGCTGCACAATACAGATGAGGAGGCTGACACGTTAATTAATCAGTCTAGGAGTATGAAAGTCACTATACTAGATGTCTGGGATTTGACCTCAAGTCCATTCAGCTCTTTCATGAATCCATTCATTCAACAAAAGAGTCAACATAAAAGATATAACTTCAACTTTGAGCAAATCAACAGTTGTAGAAATATCAAATCTCTCAAGTTTTTTTCTATATATTTTTGAGTTTTTCACATTGTTTTTAATGAACGTGTGACAAGATTTAACAAAAGACTTATTTAATTAACTAGCTTGACAAAACTTTTAAGCATAATATTATAACATGATCTAAGATGTATTTGACATTACAACTGCACATTGGTTGAATAATATGAAAAATCAGAAAATGCTTGCCTCTTTTGATAGACTGTTTACTTTTTAGTGGGATTTATTTTTTAATTGGTAAATATAACTGTCAGATTTGTTAATGATATTTTGGCTTGGTGAGTATGCTGAAAATGTAGCAACAGAATCATGTGCTTTGTGTCACAGACCATTCCCGTCTGTATATTATTTTCGTTGCAAATTTTATGAAGTGCTAATAAATACATCCAGAAAGGCCACTTCATTCTTCTTACTGCTGCTACTGCTTGCATGGTGCAATTTAATGTTGTTTGACAGCTTAATAAACTCTGTAGTGTTGAGCTCTGTCAGGTCTGGTCAACAGGGATAGCAGAAAGTAAGGATCATGCCACCATGAAAATTTCTTTGCAGCATTCATGGCATTCTCAGAGATTCTGTGGCAAGCAGACATTTTACTGATCCTTACAGTTCAGAACTTTTTGCAGTAGGCACTCCTTAACTTTCAGGCTCATTATCTCAGAGATGAATATGACCAGTGCAACTATCAACCCTGATTACTGTCATAGAAATCTTTTTTTTTCTTCTTTTCTATATAACCATCCTACCAGTAATTTGTGGTTAATTTGAAGGCCTAAAGAAG
>NC_034613.1:71524188-71529444 GCF_900095145.1 Mus pahari | reverse complement strand
TATATATATATATATATATATATATATATATATATATATATATATATATATCTGCTGATTTATAACATTCTGCCCTCTCCACCTCAGAAAATATATGATTGAAAACGTACTAAACTTAGCACCTCTACAGAATAATATTTGAGAATATAAATGTGAGCAACCCTAATTTTAAATTGTAAATATTAAAAATTCTTGGCCAAGTTCCTTGCCCAAATCAGTAACACCTGTTGAGAAACTTCAACTCTGCACAAACTGTCTCAGTTATGTGCCCTAGGAAAAAGCAGGCAACAAGAACTGCTCCTCTAGTCTCTAATCCATCCTACTGTTGAAGTCAATTAGGGTAGCATATATGCAAGTACTCTGAATGTTATGATCAATTGTTGAGATAGCAGTGATTGGTACAGAGTTACAGCTCAGCTGACAGGAAGTCAGCCTTTTACCAAATGTGAAAATTCTGAAATACTACAAAATAGTAATAGAAGGCACATCAAACATGTCCTATGGGACATTAAATTTATATTTTATCATAGTTTAGTTGGCGCCCATAAGGTATAAATTTGCAAAAAAAAAAGCTGAAATATTTTATTTTAAATAAGATTGTGCTCCAATATATATTGTGCTTGAAAGTAAATTGTGGAAACAGATACTGTTGTCATTGTCATCTTTAGGCAATCTCTCATTTCTTATCTTTTAAAATCTCAAATTCATGATCTTTCTACCTAGTTTCTGAATACTGGAAATATAGACATATACCACTACATATGGCAAAATCACAATTTTGAATATTTGTATAAATAAATTTTACATGCTCCACTATGTTCATAGCATCCTTATTTATAATAGCCAGAAGCTGGAAAGAACCCAGATGTCCCTCAATAGAGGAATGGATACAGAAAATATGGTATATTTACACAATGGGACTCAGCTATTCAAAAAATGCATTTATGAAATTCATGGGCAAATGGATGTATCTGGAAGATATCATCCTTAGTGAGGTAACCCAATCACAAAAGAAGTCACAAGATATGTACTCACTGGTAAGCGGATAACTTAGAACACCCAAGATACATTTTGCAAAACACAAGAAAACCAATAAGGAAGACCATCATGTGGATAATTGATTCCTCCTTAGAATAAGGAACAAAATACCCATGAAAGAATATAGGTACAGAGACAAAATTTAGACCTAAGATGAAAGGATGAAATATCCATAGACTACCCCATCTGGGGATCCATCCCATCATCAGCCACCAAACCCAGATANTANTGCACATGCCAGCANGTTTCTGCTGAAGGGACCCTGATATAGTGGCCTCTTGTGAGGCTATGCCAGTGCCTGGCAAACACAGAAGTGGATACTCGCAGTCAGCTATTGGATGGAACACAGGGCCCCCAATGGAGGAGCTAGAGAAAGTACCCAAGGAGCTGAAGGGGTCTGCAACCCTGTAGGTGGAACAACAATATGAACTAACCAGTACCCCCTGAGCTCATGTCTCTAGCTGCATATGTAGCAGAAGANGGCCTANTCGACCTTCATTGGGAAGAGAGGCCACTTGGTCTTGTAAACTTTATATGACCCAGCACAGGGAAAAGCCAGGGCCAAGAAGTGGGTGTGGGTGGGTAGGGGTGCAGTGGCAGGGGGAGAGTATGGGGAACTTTCGGGATAACATTTGAAATGTAAATAAAGAAAATAATAAAACAAAGAAAGAAAGAAAGAAAGAAAGAAAGAAAGAAAGAAAGAAAGAAAGAAAGAAAGAAAGAGAGAATGGAGGATTGATGAGAATGAGCTAAAGTTAAAGCTAATGTTACATAAATCAAGAGCTTCATAATTTTTCCTTCAGTTAATAAGAGGGTAAAAATGGTCAAGGACAATCAAATCAATTGCATTTGCCACAATGGTTAGTAATTTCTTCATTTACATCACATTTAATTTTTATATATTGTTAACTAACAAATTATTATGACATACACTGTGGAACAAATATAACATTATATAACTGTGTTAACATTTTAGCAGCTTGATTGCTAAAAATATATAATATATAACCTGATACATATGTAAATTGTTAAAACATATAAGTTAAGCATAAATGAAAGCCCTTGAAAATGAAAATATAAAAGTAAATGAAAATAAAATAGGAATTATATTCCTCCTAATATATTAAACCTTTCATTTGGCACTATACCACTTGTGAATTCCAACTACAAAGAAAATTCTCAACCTTGCATCAACAGTTACTTAAATAGAATTGGTATCTTTCAGGGAAATAATGTCACTGTCTCTGTTAGAGGTACTATTGCTCTGATGAAGCAACATGACCAAACAACTTGAGAAGGAAACAATTTATTTAGCTTAATCTTCCACATGACTGTTCAATATTGAAGGAATTCAGACCAAGAATCAAAAGGAACCTGAACAGAAACCAGGAGGCAGAAATTAATGCAGAGTCTACGAAGGAATTCTGCTTACTGGCTAGCACCTAATGGACTATACATCCTGCTTTCTTATAGGAGCCAGAACCACTTCTCCACTTATCAGTAGACTCCCACATTAGTTACTGATTAAGAAAATGCCCTACAGGCCTTCCTACAGCCAGATCTTATAAAGGCATTTTTTAAATTGAAGTTACTTCCTCTTAGATGAATTTAGCTTGTGTCACATAGACATAAAACTACTCAGCACAATCAGTTTTATGAATATAATGAGAAAATATTAATCATAAATGAAATATACTACTATATAATAAAGATTTATATGCCTCAGCCACATTTTCATAAATCAAGCTATTTTGTCATAACTGTGAAATATGTTCTGTTATATTAATAGAATGAAAGCAAAAAGTACTAGTATCAGTTCAGTTGACTCACCAATTTGCTTGACAGAACAACTTAGAATCAAAAGTTCACAGGTATTTACAACGAACCTACAGATTAGTTGACTTATCTGTGACACCTAAAGGCTTACTGATTATTCATTGATGTGAGTAAAAACTGAATAATGATCTGAAGGAGATGAATTAAATGGTCATTAATCACAAATAACCTTACATATCTACTACACTGTTTCTATAAACTGCTGAGACTAAGAAGTAAACTTATCACAATCTCTTGATGCAAATATCTCAAAGAAATCTTAACTGTATTAATCTAAATCAGAAAAAGCCAAACAAAACTGAAATATTTTAAGCATACTACTTACAACAACAAAAAGAACTAAACTCTCAGACAATATCTTATAAAGCTCAAACTCTAACTTGAAACTTTCTAAGAACTTTTGAAGTAAAATAAAAAATTACTAAATATACATGAAAGATATTCCATTTTTATGAACTGAAAGATATCTATAATAAAAATATTAATTTTTGTCTTCTGGTTGGCACCAGTATCCAGCTACCTTGAGGCCAAACACTGCAGACAGTCCCACAGTCCCCAGAGGACTCTTCCCAGGCAACCTAGCATGCCCAGGATCCTAGGATCACCAGTGAGTAGACCACAACATCTGTTCCAACACTACTGGGTGTGACCGGGACCAGCAGGAGCCAGAGACATAGGAAACCAGACCTACCAGTGGCTCGGGCTCCTTCCAGTCCTGGCTAGTCTATCTTGGTTGTGAACTCAGTGGACAGCTCCAGGTCCCCAGAGGAAGTACCACTTCCAGGTGCTCTAGCATGCCCAAGAGCTTAGGATCTCAGGATACCAGGAGCTCGGTCACACCAGGATCTCAGGGTCTCAGAGGAAGCTTGAATCCCAGGAACTCTGTTACACTCAGAATCTCAGGATCACAGGATCCCAAAATTACAGGATCACAGAGAAAGTTGGATCTGAAGAGTTCTGGCTCAACAGGGATTGCAGGAAGGACAGGCTCAAGTCAGATATAGCCAGGGAAGGGAGCACTTGAGATAATCAGATGGGTGAGGCAATTGTAAGAAAAGAAGCAATAGAAACCAAGGTTACTTGGCATCATCAGAGCCCAATTCCCCCACCATAGCAAGTCCTGAATATACCATCAACCAGAAAAGCAAGAAATGGATCTTAAGTCACTTCTCATGATGATGATGGAAGACAGTAAGAAGGACAAAAATAACTCCCTTAAAGAAATACAGGAGAACACAGGTAAACAGGTAGAAGCCATTAAAGAAGAAACACATAAATTCCTTAAAGAATTACAGGATAGCACAGGTAAACAGGTCAAGGAATTGAACAAAACCATCCAATATCTAAAAATGGAAGTAGAAACAATAAAGAAATCACAAAGTGTGACAACTTGGGTGATAGAAACCCTAGGAAAGAAATCAGGAACCATAGATGTGAGCTTCAGCAATAGAATACAGGAGATAGAAGAGAGAATCTCAGCTACAGAAGATTCCATAGAAAACATTGACACAACAAACAAAGAAAATGTGAAAAACAAAAAGATCCTAACCCAAAACATCCAGGAAATACAGGACATAATGAGAAGACCAAATCTAAAGATAATAGGTGTAGAAGAGAGTGAAGATTTCCAACTTAAATGGCCAGTAAATATCTTCAACATAATTATAGAAGACTTCCTTAACCTAAAGAATGTCCATGAACATACAAGAAACCCACAGACCTCCAAATAGACTGGACCAGAAAAGAAATTCCTCCTGTCACATAATAATCAAAACACCAAATGCATAAAACAAAGAAAGAATATTAAAAGCATTAAGGGAAAAAAGTCAAGTAACATATAAAGGCAGACCTATCAGAATTACACCAGACTTCTCCCCAGAGACTATGAAAACCAGAAGATCCTGGGCAGATGTCATACAGAACCTAAGAGATCACAAATGCCAGCCCAGGCTACTATATCCAGCAAAACTATCAATTATAGTTGGAGAAACCAAGGTATTCCATGACAAAAACCAAATTTACACATATCTTTTCCCAAATCCAGCCCTTCAAAGGATAATAAAGGGAAAACTCCAATACAAGGAGGGAAACTACACCCTAGAAAAAGCAAGAAAGTAACCCTTCAATAAACCTAATGATGGAGGACTAATATCAAATATATACAAAGAGCTCAAGAAGCTGGAATCCAGAAATTCAAAAAGCCCCATTAAAATGGGGTACAGAGCTAAATAAAGAATTCTCAACTGAGGAATATCGAATGGCTGAGAAACACCTGAAAAAATGTTCAAAATCCTTAGTCATCAGGGAAATGCAAATCAAAACAACCCTGAGATTCCATCTCACACCAGTCAGAATGGCTAAGATTAAAAATTCAGGTGACAG
>NC_034613.1:71471518-71522243 GCF_900095145.1 Mus pahari | reverse complement strand
GAAGAAGAAGAAGAAGAAGAAGAAGAAGAAGAAGAAGAAGAAGAAGAAGAAGAAGAAGAAGAAGAAGAAGAAGAAGAAGAAGAAGAAAAGAAAACGGGACCCAAAATTTTGCTGCACACTGGAAACCCACCTCAGTGACATATACAAATATTATCTCAGAGTAAAAGCCTGGAAAACAATTTTCTAAGTAAATGGTCTTTAAGGAATAAATGTAAGCAGCATAAAAGAAATGACAAATGTAACCCAGGCCAGAGTATGTGTGTGTGTGTGAAAGTGTGTGTGTGTGTGTGTGTGTGTGTGTGTGTGTGTGTGTGTGTGAAATGTGTGAAATGTGATAAGGTAAATGCCCCGACTAAGTGAACACCTCAAGTTTTATTGGCTTAATTGTTACCATGGAACCCAAGCTTGGAGGGTATGAATGAAGGTGATAAGGCCCAATGTTAGATAAAGGAATTCTGAATGCTTGAGCTGAAAGAGACTTAAAAACCCTGGTCTAGCAACTGCAATTGGCCCTGATTCCCAACTCTTCAAGTTGAGACTGGCTCATCCCCCATCCCTGGAGCCAGCCCTCTGATTCCAGTCACCCCAATTCTGAACAAAACCTCCAGCAGAGATCCAAAACACAACAGGAAAAGTTGCAGGTCTTGCCTACACAGCCACCAGAGCCAGGCTATGACATATGCCAGACTGGAGGTGAGTGAAGTGAGAGCATGAATGAATGAGATCCCATTTCACTTTCTATTTGTCTTATTTTTGTTTATGAATAAACACTAGTATAACCTGATCTTCCAAGTCACTGGCACTCTCTTTCTCTCCCTAAACCTGACTTGCTATATAGTACTAAGAAACAATATTAGACATTCTAATATTGAATAAAATCAAATTTCAACCTAAAGATATCAAAAAAGATAATGAGGGACACTTCATACTCATCAAAGGTAAAATCTACCAAGATGTACTCTCAATTCTGAACATCTATGCTCCAAATGCAAGGGCATACGCATTCATAAAAGAAACTTTACTAAAGCTCAAAGCACACATTGCACCATACATAATAATACTGGGAGACTTCAACACCCTTTTCTCATCAGTGGACAGATCCTGGAAACAGAAAATGAACAGAGACACAGTGAAACTAACAGAAATTATGACACAAATGAATTTAACAGATATCTACAGAACATTTTATCCTAAAACAAAATAATATGCCTCCTCAACACCTCATGGTACCTTCTCCAAAACTGACCATATAATCAGTTACAAAAAAGGTCTTAACAGATACAAAAATATTGAAATAATCCCATGCACTCTATGAGATCACCACAGAATAAGGTTGATCCTCAATACAANATAAATAATAGAAAGCCCACATATACATGGAAGCTGAACAACTCACTACTCAAAGATAACTTGGTCAAGGAAGAAATAAGGAAATTAAAGACACTTTGGAGATTAATGAAAATAAAGCCACAACATACCCAAATTTATGGGACACATTGAAAGCAGTCTTAAGAGAAAAATTCATAGCTCTGAGTGCCACCAAAAAGAAACAGGAGAAAGCATACACTAGCAGCTTGACAGCACACCTGAAAGCTCTAGAACCAAAAGAAGCAAATTTACTCAAGAGGAGTAGAGGGCAGGAAATAATCAAACTCAGGGCTGAAATCAACCAAGTAGATACAAAAAGAACTATACAAATAATCAACCAAACTAGGAGCTGGTTCTTTGAGATATTCAACAAGATAGATAAACCCTTAGCCAGATTAACTAGAGGGCACAGAGATAGTATCCTAATTAACAAAATCAGAAATGAAAAGGGAGACATAACAACAGAATCTGAGGAAATCCAAAACATCATCAGAGCCTACAACAAAAGCCTATACTCAACAAAACTGGAAAACCTGGATGAAATGGACAATTTTCTAGACAGATACCAGAAACCAAAGTTACATCAGGATTAGATAAATGAACTATACAGTCCCATATCCCCTAAGCATATAAAAATAGTCATTAATAGTCTCCAAACAAAAAAAAGCCCAGGACCAAATGGGTTTAGTGCAGATTTCTATCACACCTTCAAAGAATACCTAATATCAATACTCAAGCTATTCTACAAAATAGAAACAGAAAGTACTCTATCCAATTTGTTCTATTAGCCTACAATTACTCTGATACCTAAAGCACACAAAGACCAAACAAAGAAAGAGAACTTCAAACCAATTTCCCTTATGAATATTGATGCAGAAATACTTGATACAATTCTCACAAATCAGATCTAAGAACATATTAAAAGGATATTCCATCGTGATCAAGCAGGCTTCATCCCAGGGATGCAGAGAAGGTTCAACATAAGGAATTCATCAACATAATCCACTATATAAAGAAACTCAAAGGAAAAAAAAATCATCTGATTAGATACTGAGAAAGCATTTGACAAAATCCAACACCCCTTCATGATAAAAGTCTTGGAAAGGTCAAGAATTCAAGGCACATCCCTAAACATAGTAAAAGCAATATACAGCAAATCAGTAGCCAACATCAAATTAAATCGAGAGAAACTTGAAGCGGTTCCACCAAGGACTAGACAAGACTGCCCAATCTCTCACTACCTAGTCAATATAGTGTTTGAAGTCCTAAGCAGAGCAATTAGAACACAAAAGAAAATCAAAGTGATACAAATTAGAAAGAAAGAAGTCAAAATATCACTATTTGCAGATGATAAGATAGTATACTTGAATGACCACAAAAATTCCACTGGAGAACTCCTAAACCTGATAAATAACTTCAGCAAGTAGCTGGATATAAAATTAATTCAAACAAATCAGTGGCCTTCCTCTACACAAAGGATAAACAGGCTGAGAAAGAAATTAGGGAAACAACATCCTTCATAATAGTCACAAATAATAAAAAATATCTTGGTGTGACTCTTACTAAGCAAATGAAAGATCAGCATGACAAGAACTTCAAGTCTCTGAAGAGAAAAAAAAATGAAGAAGATCTCAGAATACAGAAAGATCACCCATGCTCATGGATTGGCAGGATTAATATAGTAAAAATGCCCATCTGGGCAAAAGCAATCTACAGATTCAATGCAATCCTCATCAAAATTTGAACTTAATTATTCACTGAGTTAGAAAGAGCAATTTCCATATTCATTTGGAATAACAAAAAATCCAGGATTGTGAAAACTATTCTCAACACATAAAAGAATCAACATCCCTGACCTTAAGCTGTATTACAGAGCAATTGTGGTAAAAACTGCATGGTATTGGTATAGTGACAGCATGGAGCCTTCACAGGACCAAGGGCCTCTCCTCCCATTGATGTCCAACTAGGCCATCCTCTCTTCCATATGCAGCTGGAGCCATGATTCCCACCATGTGTACTCTTGGTTGGTAGTTTAGTCCCTTGGAGCTCTGGGGGTACTGGTTGGTTCATATTGTTGCTACTCCTATGGGGCTACAAACACCTTCATCTCCTTCAATGCTTCCTCAAGTGGGCATGTATGCCACATCACATATGTGGAGGTCAAAGAACTTAAGAAGTTAGACTCCAGAGAAACAAATAATCCTATTAAAAAATGTGATACAGAGCTAAACAAAGAATTTTTAACTGAGGAATACTGAATGGCTGAGAAGTACCTAAAAAATGTTCAACATCCTTATTCATCACAGAAATGCAAATAAAAACAACCCTGAGATTCCACCTCACACTAGTCAGAATGTCTAAGATCAAAAACTCAGGTGACAGCAGATGCCAGGAAGGCTGTGGAGAAAGAGGAACACTCCTCCATTGCTGGTAGGATTGCAAGCTGGTACTACTCTGGAAATCAGTTTGGCAGTCCTCAGAAAACTGGACATAGTACTACCTGAGGACCCAGCTATACCACTCTTGTGGATATACCCAGAAGATGCTCCAACATGTAATAAGGACAAATACTGCACTATGTTCATAGCAGTCTTATTTATAATAGCCGGAAGCTTGAAAGAACACAAATGTCCCTCAACAGAAGAATGGATACAGAAAACATGGTATATTTACACAATGGAGTATTATTCAGCTATTAAAAACAATGAATTTATGGAATTCTTAGACAAATGGATGGATCTAGAGGATATCCTCCTGAGTGAGGTAACCTAATCACAAAAGAACAGACATGATATGTATTCACTGATAGGTGGATATCAGCCCAGAAGCTAAGAATACCCAAAATACAATTTGCAAAACACATGAAACTCAAGAAGAAGGAAGACCAAAGTGTAGATACTTTAATCCTTCTTAGAAGGAGGAACAAAATACCCATGGGAGGAGTTACAGAGACAAAGTGTGAAGCAGATACTAAAGGAATGACCACCCAGAGACTTCCCCACCTGGGGATCCATCCCATAAACAACCACAAAAACCAGACACTATTGTGAATGCCAACAAGTACTTGCTGACAGGAGCCTGATATAGCTGTCTCCTGTGAGGCTCTGCCAGTGCCTGACAAATACAGAAGTGGATGCTCACAGTCATCCACTGTATTGAGCATAAGGTCCCCAATGAAAGAGCTATCTTGCAGATATATCTAGAAGACTAACTTAAGGGCCATGTTCAACTGTCCAAAATTTCAATGGCATATATAAACCTAATATAAATGCATAAACCTAATATAAATGCATACATATCCTCACATAATAATATTTAAAATGTATGTCTATAATAGTGTCCTAATTTTTAATTGCAATCAAACCATGTTTTTGGATAGTCAATAATAATATTTAAATATATTTATATAAATTGATAATATTCAGCAATGAAACTCAATGACTACTATTATAAAACATAGATTAATATTTAAAATGTGTAAAAATATTCAATTATGAAGATTTATTTTCCAGGAAACTTTATTTATCTTAATTGCACCACATAGCAAAAGTAACCAGAAGAATTTTTGGCCAAGTAGATATTACCTTTGAGGTAGGATGTATATAAACTTAAGTTTTATAGCAAATTAAGCATTGTGAAGACATTCTGGGTATGGAAACACAGGTATATTATCTTTATGAAATCTTTCAAGTCTTTGCTATATATGTAGTTTTCTGAGCATTCGAAGGTGGGGGGAGGGTAATCTCATTGTCTAAAGGTTGTTTCCTGAAGACAAAATTCAACAGTTCCCTTTAGAATGCATTTAATTTGGGACTGGTATCAACTAAATTATTATTGTCACAATATATTTGGTTATATTTCAACTGTGACTTTATATAGTAAGTATTGTTATTATTATTATTATTATTATTATTATTATTATATTTCAGTTCAGTTAATAAATTGAGCATGGCAGTTTATGGCTCATGTAAAAATTCATAAACTCAAGATTGAAGTGAGCCTTAAAAAGCTAAAAACAAAACAAATAAACAAACAAAGCTAAAAACTGGTTTTTCTCCAAGAATAGACAGTATACTAATATTAAAATAAATTACAACAAGTAATTGAAATTGTTTGAAATCTAATATGTAATTTCTACTTATAAAACTTATTTATATGTTCAGTTTTTATGAGAATGATTTGAAATGTATTATTACTTCATAAAATATTAACTAAAAAAATACTGCTAGATATCTAGACTATCCAAAACATGTTTTAAACAACAAAGTAAGGTATAATATTTGTATTTAAATTTGAAAAATATTAAATTTTATCTATAGTTTCTCATGTACATCAAACCACACCTCAAGTGCCCCAAACATCCATACATAGACAGTGGTTTTCCTTTGAAGAAATACTGGCCCAGTAGAGAAAAATATGCATAAAATTTGAATACTTTCGATCATATACAGGTGCTATATTTGTGTGTGTGTTGTATTGTGCAGGATCTAGCTATTATCTATCTATATATTAGATATAGTTATTACATGTGCTTTAATGATTTCAGTTGAGAAAATGACTGGCTGTGATAAATGGATTTCTTATCCTTTTTGCTGATGGGTGATCCAGAACTGTGAAAACTACAAAATTTTCTTAAGGTCAAACAGAAATTTTATTCTATGAAATTGAAAGAGTATGCCCAAATGAAAGTGTTATGCTTATCTAGTTACAAACTTTAGCTCTCTGATTTTCAAGCTACATGATCTTAAACTTAGCTTCATTATGCTTTGGTTTTCTCATATTTTAAAGCAGACTTACATTTTCTACGAAGTGTACAACACTCTTGCAAACCATTAAGCACGCAATGTCATAATGACAATTACTGTTCATGGACAATTAAGTTTCTGTATTTCTGGTATCATGATTTAAATGAACACTTAGCTTTCAATGTGCCTCTTACTTACAAATAATAGAAATAAGAAAGAATCTTCAAGATTTTTCATTTATATTGTTACAAATAATACTTGTTTCTTAATTCTATAGGCTTTAACATCTTAAAGAATTATCTCTCCCCTATTTTATGTCCTTATGCTCAGAGATAAGTACTAGGGAAACCAGGAATATTAAGCTTATAGGGTTGTCTTTTCAAAGGAAGAGATATATAGCCTATTTTCCACCTAGAAGGTTGAAAATGGATGTGGTTAATAAACTGATATCATCTGTGCTATATGTATCATGTAGTTACCCCACACTCTAATGTTTATCCCAAATTCTTCCTCCCTATATATTTATATTGAGAACTATTTATGAGTTGATATAATATATCCTTATGGGACATGTCACATGCACTTTACAAGTGAAGCAGAGGTGGCTAATATCTTGGTGACCTCTGTAGAACCTTTATGGTCAGTCCACACCCTAACTCCCACAGCCTAGTTAGAAGACCAGAGATCATCAGTCTTTTGACCTGCATCAGTCTGACATCCACTTCCAACCTTTTACTAAGCTATGACAAAGGAAGCTGGCAGAAGAGGACTTTAAATAGGATTCTGTAAGATAGTAGTCAACAGTTACTTAATGGAAAGTCAATCACATGTAATAAGGTATACCTTTTGCTTCCACAAGTTAAAGATACATAATACATGCACATCTATTTTGGTAGTTATTTCTCTACTAATGAAATTAAAAATGAAAATAAAATAATAATAGCAAATTACTTTCTTTTTCTCATTACATGCATGTGTGTTTGTGTATGCATCTGTGTGAGTGTATGTACATATAAACACATGGACCCAGACTAAAGAATGGTGTACTTTTCTCTTTTACCTACTACCATCAGGCAGTCTGCCACACCAAGTAGGACTCCCACACTTGCCTTGAAGGCAGCAATCTCCAGTGATTTTCTTGTCTCAGTTGCCCTCAGTATCGGTACTGGGGTTATAGGCATTCATTATGTGGATGCTAGCATCAAAACTCCCATATACATATCTGAGCAGAAATTTGTTTTAAACTCTGGTTCATCTCCCCAGCCTCAGAAAAATAGCTTTCAACAAGAGCATCTTAAACCTTAGTCTCAGGACTCCCCATTTTCCTTATATGGAATGTATCCTAGTCATTATCTATCAGTTCTATGGATTGTTTCTCAAGATGCTTCTGTCTCCAAAGTATCGCCCTAAATAACTATATTGCAAGGGAATTTGTGCTAGGTCAACTGAAGCCAATGTATTTCTAGTGTCTGGAAATAGTCTTAGTCTTAGAAAATGTTATGGTGTATTTTTTTAACTTTTCCAATTTTTTTTATTAGGAATTTTCTTCATTTACATTTCAAATGCTATCCTGAAAGTTCCCTATACCTTCCCCCCACCCTGCTCCCCTACCCACCCACTCCCACTTCTTGACCTTTGATATGGTGTATTTTTTAAACCAGTCACCACGTAGAAAGATTTCTGTTCCATAGCCCTTTAAAACATTTTATGAAAAAGTATGGGAAAGGTTGAGTATTAGATTTTTGCCTCCCCCAAATTAGTCATTTTCATATCAGAAGAGTGGAGTTCTATCCTATTTAGTAGTTTAGTGTGTCTGTAGTATGTAGTTGTACATGACAACATTTACTTTGCATCTCATGATATATTACCATACACTATAACAAGAATTTTCAGATCTCAGCAATTTTATTGGGATTTAAGTAATTAACATAGGTTATAGTACATAGGCTTTGTTATAAAAGTGTTCAGTCTGTTAATTTTCTTTTACTCTTTTGTAACATAATAACAGAAAATGATATAGCATTGTTGTGAACTGGCATTCTAAAGCAGGAACCCGAGAGCATGTCATTTCACTGGAATGAAAAAAACATCAGTTACACAGCAAACAACAAAACAAAGATAAGGCTTTAAGGAACTGTGTTATCAGTTAGTTTAGATAGATTGTTAAGAACTACCTTAACCAGGGTTCCTTTGACATATTTGATTTGTGGAGTCTATGTGTCACAACGGAGGGACCAGCCTTTCTTGGGTGTAATGAACCTTATAAGCAGAAGACTAGAAAGATAGCTAAGTCAGTAGAATACTCCATGCCCTCCCAACTAAGAGGACCAGGATTTGATCTCCAAGCACTGATGTAAAATCGAAGGACCTGTGATATATACATATAATGCAAGCACCTAGGGTTAGAGGATGGGGACAAAAGGATCACTAGGGACAGATGGCCAGTCATTATGGCAAAATTGATAAGTTTCCAGTTGATAGAAAGCATATCTTGAAAACCAATGTCTAGAGTGGTTGAGGAAGACACCCACCTTATGTGTATGTATACTTGTAGATACTTGTGCTTGTACATATAAAACAGAACTTTAAAATATCCACATAATCATTTTGTCTGACTTTTTAGTATTTATTTTTATTTTATGTTTATATGTATGTACCTGAGTGTATTTCTGTGTACCCTGTGTATGAAGGAGACTCCTTAATTAAGAAGAAGCATCAAAGCCCTCTTATCTATATACAAATAGTTGTGACTTGCCATGTGGATGCTCAGAATCAAGCCCCGGTCTTCTGCAAAAGCAGTAACTGCAAAAATATCAGAGCCTTCCCTCCAGCCCTGTTTGTTGTTGGTTTTGTATTTTAGATAGGTTCTCATTTAGCCCAAGCTGGTATTCAAAGACATTGGGAAACTAAGGCTGTCCTTGAATTCCTGATCCTTTTGTCTCTACCACCTTAGTGCTAGAATTACAGACATTTGAACGGCAGAATATCTACTCTAATCAGCTTCCATGCTTGAAACATCCAATGTATGCAAGAGCACAATGATGAGAGAATAAGGGAATGTATACAGCAAAGTACTCAATTTTTTTTTATACCATTTAACAGAATTTTATACATTTTAAGTTAGTTTTTGCCCACACTGATTATGGCTTTGAAGCATACATAAATATTATTATTTAGACAGCTTTCTAATGCATGTATATCAAAAAATTAGATCTGAATTTGTGGATTTTCTCAAAGCCAAGGACAAAAAAGCAAGCGGCACAACATAATGAAAGTTAGACTGTACAAGTGGCAGATGAGTTACATTTGTACACATAAATACACTACTTTTAACTATCTTAATTAAATTACATTCTGAATTTTCTAGATACATTTTCATATTGGAAATTAAATGTTGTAAAACATGTATTCAGTTGCTTCAAAATTAAAATAAAATAAAATCTGACCTTAAGTTGTTCTTCCAAAGCAGCTGTTGCATGATCACCGCTAGATTCATCAACCACTACTACCATGTGAGTGAGCGAGTTGACCCTGACCTGTTCCTGCTCTAGATCTTCTTGAAGCACCTGAAAGAAAATAGTCCAAAGGTAAATACTAAAAACATCTCTCCCCACGTGTGTGAATTATTTCTCCCACATATGAGTAATTCATTAAACTAGCCTGATTTCAAACCATTTTTTCTTCGTTTACTCAGTGAATTATTTTTGTTCTATTTCATTTGAACCGCAAGTACAATGGTGGGTCATACATTGTGAGGAGTACATTTAAAGTGTACTTCTCACATACTCTGTACCTTTTCAAGGACTTTATTTTAATTATCTCTACCTCTGGCATTGTCAGTATTTTTTCTTTACGAAAATTCCCCATTAGCATAGAAAGAAAGTAATCATTCTTGACCCAACAGCATGAATGTTCTATTTAATATGAGCATCTTCATTAGAAAATAACTGATACAATGATTCTTTCTTCTTAGTTAGCCTGACCTTCACTGCCCACTATCACATGGAAGCATTTCTTGAAAAGGTTGTCAAATTCAATATTCAGTTTTTATAGCATCTTATTTGATATTTCCTTAACTATTTTCTCTAGATCTAATTTTTGCTTACTTATGTCTATCAGTTTCTTATTGCATGTTTTATTAAATATTTTCTTTATTTATATTTTAAATGTTATCCCCTTTCCTAGTTTCCCCTATATTCCTCTATTCTCTCCCACTTTCCCCTGCTCACCGATCCACCCATTCCTGCTTCCTAGCCAAAACATTGTTCTCTGTAACTGCAGTCCCTCCAAACCTCAATATAGTACACTATTAGGATTTTTGTCTCAGTTGCACATGTAGCAAAGGATGGTCTAGTCAACCATCAATGGGAGGAGAGGTCCTTGGTATTGCAAAGATCATATGTGCCAGTACAGGGGAATGCCAGTGCCAGGAAGCAGGAGTAGGTGGTTTGGGGATCAGGGCAGGGGGAGGGTATAGGGATTTTGGGGATAGCATTTGAAATGTAAATGAAGAAAATATCTAATAAAAATGATCTAGAAAAAAAGAACAGGTCTTTCAATCTTCTAGATAACTAGTTTGCTTCTCAAATCATTTTTTTAATATAACACAAAAATGGACAGATGGTTTGGAGACATGGTATTAATTTTCTCAATTCCTACTGCCTGTGCATACAAAATAATAATGCCTGGGCCCTATCACTCCATTTCTTAGTTATTAAAATATTAAGGAACTTAGTATAAGTGATGAATCACAGCTTCAAATGCATGAACACTTTATTCCTAGGACTTTCAATTTTCAATTCTCACTTGGAAATTACTGTAAGATCATTCCTTTTTAATTCTCTCCACATTTTCATGCTTCATTTTCATGTGAAGGAATATACCTATTTTGCGTGTGGCTTCTATAATGCCTATCATGCCTTTGACATTCTAGAGCTTGCTCTGGTTAATAGAACATTTTCTGCCATGAGGCTGAAAATGGAATCATTAATTCAAAGTAGTCCTTGAAAGTTATGTGGAATAATCCCCTCCCTGCCTCTTTCATTGAGTTATATAAGCAAAGATTTTTCAGTTTCTCTGCCATGGAATTTTAGAACAATTAAGACAATTATTAAGTGGTCAGAATGTCATTAACTGGCTTCTATAACTTCAGAAAATTATTTTTTGTATCACCACAAGAAAGTATATATAAATATATAATGATGTATTCAAAAGTAAATCATACTAGGAAATGCCAGACCGAATACTATATTACACATGAATTACACAAACTGCTCTAATACAAGGGTAAAGATATATGTGGAAATCATTGTTTTATTTATGAAATACTTAGTTCCCCCAAACAAATTTTTATAATATATATGTGATAAATATAGTTTTGATTTTCCTTGAATTAAACTGATTTCTCATTGTGTATTTGTCCTAAAATTAGATATTTTGTTTTGGCATTTTAATCAATGACAAAGATTTCTTACTTTGAAAAGTATTAATGTAAGGTATTACTGAAATTAATAGTGACTTGATAACTTTTAAATGAAAAGAGTGCTCCCACTTTGATTTGAATTGACAGAGGAATTTGAAGAAACATGGGAATGGCTCTCCACATTGCCTAACAGATCATACAGCACTGGATTGCCCTAGACATATGATTTAATATCATATTCCATAGCTTTTCTTATTTTCTATGATTTTTAATATTATGATTGATCTGGCTCAAATTGATAATGTTAAGAAATTTTTCTGAATAAACTTCGTAGTTACAAAAGAGAAACTGTTGTAAACTTCCTTATTCTGAACTTTTGACATCCCAAATAATTAAGAGTTATTATCACAGTATTGTTTTCTCATATTATAAAATAAAACCAAAAGACTATAAAATATCCATTGTCTGTGGTGTACTTTTGAAAGCTATGGGGTTTTTTTGTTTTTGTTTTGTTTTGTTTATTTTATTTTATTTTATTTTTTGTAAGTAGCAAATTGTTACTACACAAATTGTGGGATTATTATTCTATGTATTGGTGAATGAGAGCTCTGATCATGGGGGTTTGCAACCCCATAGGAAGAACAAAGTATCAACAAACCAGAGTTCCCAGGGACTAAACAACCAACCAAGGAGAACACATGGAGGGACCCATTGCTCTAGCCGCATATGTAACAGAGGATGGCCTTGTTGGGCATCAATGGGAGGAGACCACTTGATCATGTGAAAGCTTGATGCCTCAGTGTAGGGGAATGCCAGGACAGAGAAGCAGGAATGGGTGATGAGCAGGAGGGAGGGGAGATGGGATAGGGGGTTTTCAGAGTGGAAACCAAGAAATGAGATAACATTTGAAATGTAAGAAAAGAAAATATCCAATAAAAGAAAAGAAAAAAAGAAGTAAAATAAAATGCCTGTCTTCTTCTTTGGTGTTTTGTATTTTCAAAACTATTAATCTTTGTTAAAATATTTTAATTAAAATTTTATTTTAATTAAACATTGACTTGGTATAGATTTAAATATCTCATACACATATTTATGCAATAGAGATTTTACTGTTATTTTGCTCATTGAGCATAAAATATGAGCCAAGTTATTTCCAAATACAGATATGACCCAAGATTATTTAACTATTCAAAGCCTGTATCTTCGAATCAAAAATGATATTATTTTATTTCATAATAAAAGTGGTTTTCGTTATAAAAATGTGTAATTCACATGTCCAGGTGTTAGCTATCTTATGATCTATTTGTTGATATTGTACATATTGACTTTTTGTCACATTGGCCAGATTTTAAAAAAATCTGTCATGCACCTAATTAAATTTCTATACCATTATAAGATACAAATGTCAGTGATATTTGTTCTCTAATGTCAAATAGCAATCCTCTTTCTTATGACAAGAGAAAAGGGCAACATTGAGATACATTAAAACCCCTTAGATTTGAAAAAGTACAGTTTGTTATACATTTGTGGCTAATTGTCTTTCTTCTAAATACTGCTTTAATTAAATGGCTTCAGAATATTTTAACCTCTTAGTATTGGATCCTAATTTTAAAATAGGAGCCTGATTTTTCTCTACTTTTTTAAAATGTCAACAATGGGCAAACTTTCTTGGTCTCACCAGGTCAAGCACCTTGGGAACAACAATTACTAAAAGTAAATTCAGTGTTTCGTCTAGACTCATGCTATCTTACTAATTCTATTTGGATATGAGACAATGATTGGATAATGAACAGAATGAAGTTTATAGGCAGAGAGAAATTTTGTATTTGCACTTAGATGTAAAGAGCAACCCATACAGAAATGCAAATGTAATATAAACTAAAACAAAGTGTGTGTCTTGCTTGTTCAAGAATTGTACACTGGTTCATTTGGACATAGCACACATTCAAGGAACTTGGACTCACAACCCTAGCAGATTCTCCTTGAAAAGCTGTATTTTGGTCCTTAATTCTCTACATAGGCTAAATACTTAGAGGGAATATCTTTGTTTCTGCTAAGTGGGGTTTGGCATCAAAAAGATATCTTCTTTTAGAAGAAGACTACTAAAAGACAACTTCAACAAGAAACTTTGAAAAACCACACAAGCACTGATTTTCAAGAACTGAAAGTGAGTTCTATTATTATTAAGAAAAATATTTTTGATAAAAAATTGTTATCTTTGTGTTTGATTTAAATTATCAATAAATATGATGTAGTATGTAGAAAATTAACTTAAAATGATAATGCATTTATGAGAACACCATTTAACAATTGTCCTAGGTTTGATCACTGTATCCCTCACTACTAAGCTTCAGGTTTCTAACTAGTGAAAAAGAATATTTAGTCATCTAGGATAGTTCTTATCACAGACTAAGGTATAATTGATTAGCATTTTGTCTAAAATATTACATGAGGTGTCTAAGTACTAACAGCCACATATTTCTTACCCCCATATTTAGACATATCCAAGAGAAAGCTGTAAAATAATGCTACAAGAACACAGTATTTACCTAACTCCTCCACTTACCCTTATCCAATGCAATGTACCACTCCTTATCCCATAAATGTAATTCTAAACATTTATGAAATAACAGCAATTTTAGAGTCTGAAAAGTATATAATTGATTTAAATCCTTAAAATCTTAAAAATTATTTCCTTTCACAATTTGTATGAACATTTGCATTACTTTGAGGGTAGGGGTGTTTTGGTGTGTGAGCTCATGTGTGCATTGGTGTGAGTATTCGTGTGTGTGTGTGTGTGTGTGTGTGTGTGTGTGTGTGTAACATACACAGAGAGACCAAAAGGCGGAATGGATCCCTTGTAACCAGAGTTTCAGGAATTTTTGAGTAACTTAAGTGCTGAGATATGAATTCTGGGTTTTTTTTTTTTTTTTTTTTTTGTGATAGGTAAGAGCTCTTTTCTGCTTATCCATAACCCAGGCTCCTAAAATAACCATTACATTTGCACATTATTTATACAAGATTAACAAAAGTAATTCAAAGACTCATAACTGGTGAAAGAGTACTGCATAAGTATCTATGAGTGCTCAGCTGTGGATGAATCATCTCCTTCTATCAGCCATCATCCAAGGCCCAGAGAACATCTTGCCAGGAGGTGGGAGTGCAGAAAGAATGTAAGAGCCAGCAGATGGGGAAGAGAGCTAGGAAATACTGACGTGGCATATATATAATCACAGTAACTCACAGCTACTGTGTTTACTTGCACAAGAACTGAGCAAGCTAGTCAAAATTTCTGCATGGCTAGGGAAGGCACCCTTGAAATTCAACTCTTAGAGGAGAAACTACTTTTAATTTATGGCTGATGAAGGAGGTAGAGCCAATTTCCATTGAGCATATAGCCACTAGTAGGTTGAAGGTGCTCCGGTGGATGGCCCAACATACTTGGGAATGTTGTATGGAAAGCATTAATTGGACTCCAGTGAGTATTTGTAAGAAAGACAGGGGGAAGAGACGTGAAGTTGAGAAGTAGATGCTGTAATGGGGACACTAGGTGGAGTTGGAAGGAGACAGTGTTTAAATGAATATTATCAGAGTGTATCATATGAATTTATGAAGTTTTGATAAATGAATGAAATATTATTTAAAGGAAAATATTGTTTTAAGTTAACAGATCCAATGATTTAGTTTATTGCTGAAAATTATCATAGCAACAGACATGTCATAAGGTAAAAATCATAATTACAGAATGGCAGTTCTTAATTTCCTTGCCATTTGTTCTCCCCTATAATCAATGGATTTATGTATCCATACATATTAAATATAACAGTAGCATTGATCTCAGTTAAATCAATCTATTTCTTATTCCCTTTCTTGATAGTAATGCAACTATAAGTATGACCTATTTCCTCTTGTCTTGTTGCTTCACTCCTCGCTTTTGCTCTAATTCATAGAAAGACATACTGAATGGATATAAACTTATCATTGCTTCAAACATTTTCATTCTGAGTATTCTGTGAACATCTACCTCCAGCATACTTTTCCACCAAGTGTCACTCTAAGTTCACAGGCCTCTTTCTACTCAAGCTCTGTCTCTTCCTAGTTCAAATCCACAATCCTACTAGAGCACCACTAAGTCTCTGATCTGCCTCTCTATATGGTATCTAAACTACAGGGTCACAGATAGAGTCACAATTGAATGAAACTTGAGAAAAGCAGGGAAGTTTCTTGGTTTGAAAGCAGAAGGTGAGGTTAAAAACAGGAGTCTTTGTGAATGTGTCACTCTGAAACATCTGAAGCATGGGCAGGGAAATCTCTATAATTCATTAATTCAAATGTAGCCCGCAAAATACTGCAACATAAAAAGAAAATTGGAGTCTACCAGTTTCTGGTGACGTTACTTTGTGTAATCCCTTAATAAAAATCTATGTAGTACAAGTTTAGTATTGGAGTTAAATGTGCTAATACACCAGAATCGACCATCACAGTGTTTAGTGGTACGAGGAAGTGATAAAGGCATGGATGTTTTATTATGGAATACGTGCATATAATTTTACTATTGATAAACTAAAAGCAATTGAAATAGACACACTGAGTATATTTACCTATTCCTGATACCTTTGTTCATCATATTTTATACCTTTTAAATACTAAATATTCTCAGTGTTCTGACATAATAGAAAACACCAATAAACTATGATTCAATTATGTTTTAATTTCTAGAAACAACCTATGTCTTCAGATGTTAGGAGAACATAATCTGGAATATATAAGAACATGAATATTATTATTATTGCAAAAATCATCAAGGACATTATGTACTACAAATATATTATCATGTTAAGTGCATGAAAATGACACCTATTCCTTTTACTTTAAATTCTATGTATTTATGTTAATATAATATTACTTTGAAAAGGGTATTCTACAGCAAATATCAATGGAGGAATTGTAGTGTGATGAGGACAGAGAAGAAAACATAAGACAATGAAAAAGATATAGATCTATGTAAGTTACTTCATAGAAATATTCCTTGTCCATTTTTATGAGTTCCTTTCTGCAGCTACACATATTTTTTATTGCCTGTTTCAGTTGTCAAATTATTTTGCCCTTGTCAAAAAGGTAGCTATGATGAGGATGGAAAATGTAATGACATAGTGAGAATTATTACAACATGTGTTCTGATAAAACATTTCTGAACCAATTACTTCTTAAGTATTCTGCCAGGCATTACAGAAACACAGATGAGCTTTGGTTCTCTGGTAATAGTATGATATTTTTGTCCTGAGTGTATTGTTTATCTTTACTTACATAGGCATCAAAATTTCATTAAGTACTTACAGGGGCAAAGGATAGTAATTCAAGTGGGACTTCATAGCAGTAAGTGTGTATAATTTTAATCATCCTTAGGTTGAGAGAGCGCTTGCAAAGCACTTTAAAAGCACTATTTGATTTTAAGGCATTCTCAAAGCTTATCTGTCTCACTCATTCCAAACACTGCATCTCTTTTTATTGCCTACTTTCTTATTTCCAACTCTGGTATTCTGGTTGCCTAGTCTCATAATCTCTTATTTAAAGCTTTCTGCTCATTCTCTAATTCTAGGCCTGTAGGCTCAGCTGTTGCTCCAACCTAGTTTAGGATTTTTCATATTGTACATACTTGCTGAAATAGATTTCTAAGATGTTGCTTTTACCTCCTACTTTCCTGTAATATTTCTCTTAGTGCTCATCATGTCCACAAAATTAAGAGTTTTCTTACTTGCTACTTACTTTGCTTTAATTTCAGGGCCATGGTGGTTTCTTATGAACCACAGAACAAGTGCACCAGCCTAGGTCTCATGTATAAGACCTTGCACACTGAAACAGTAATCCTCTAGCCATAGCTATGTGGAACTTCAGCACATACTACAGACAAATCACACTTCACCTTTTCAAACTGCATTTCCTTTATTAAAACAGATCACCAAATTCAACTCTCTTGCCTTTTGCTTCATTCTTCCTCAAGTAATGGTTCCCTGTTCTGTGTCTCTCTGACATATGGGACTTTGAGATACTTGAGAAGGATTTCAGAGACAGTTGGTGTCTGTATTCTTCACCACACCCAGGGGCTTTAATGAGTGTTTGTTCAGAGCTACTGGGATACAGTGGAATGAAATGAAAGGTCAGTTCCTTTGGTGGGATTACACCAAACCTTCTCTGTTACATGATCATCTAGATCATTTTAAAGGTCATCAGATGAGGATATCTCACAATTTTGGCACCTAAAATGCTTGAAATTAACTTCGATCAAAGAATAGGTGACTGACCTTCTAATAGGTTATTTGGTTTGTATTAATTAGCATTTAGCACAGAATATTCATTGGAGTCTTAACATAGTGAATATTATATTTATAACTTCATATTTTAATGACCTGTTAGGTCTTTGTTGACACTGTCATTGACACACTGTTGAAAATCTAAATCTGAAAAGACTTGGAAACCCAGATAAGGAACCAAAACTCCATGTTAAGTGTGACTACCACGAGACAAAATTCTGTAGTGGCAGTGTTTCCTTTTAATGAAAATCCCTTTCCAATTAATAAAATCTCCAACTTACAGAGGTCTGTTCCTCCTCAATCCTATCCCTACAAATTTAAGATAAAATTCCTTAAGAATATCACTAAATCACTCCACCACTGAGACAAAGATTTAAGTCAAAATATTTTCTGACAATTTTTATGAGTTTCAATACATTCAGTCCTCAGAAAGAATCAATGCTAGATACCTTAGATGCAAAGCAATCCTCTAAATGCTCTCTTCAAGTGAACAGCTAGGGGGACTGAATATGAAGAGTTTTTGGCTATACTTTTTAAAAATTTACACCCAACTGAAATATTCACAACTATCCAGAGTTAACCATTTGGCTGAATTTAATAGTAACAACAAGTATATTTTAAATTGCTAATTGGTAGGTTCATTGAAACATCTTATCTTGATGGCATTTCATGCTGAGAGAGCATCTAATATGCCTTGTATAAAGTGCTGCTGGAATGAAGACATCAAGACATGCTCTCACAAAATGTACACAAGTGTGCCTATAATATTCACAGTGCACTTATAAGATTTTCAATTTTTGTTTGTTTGTTTGTTTTTTTTTTTTTNTTTTGTTTTTCGAGACAGGGTTTCTCTGTATAGCTCTGGCTGTCCTGGAACTCACTTGGTAGACCAGGCTGGCCTCGAACTCAGAAATCCGCCTGCCTCTGCCTCCCGAGTGCTGGGATTAAAGGCCTGCGCCACCAGGCCCGGCTGATTTTCAAATATTTTTATCTTGCTTGCCAGTTAAGGAACATGTACCTATGATCAGATTAGAAGTTTAATCAGGCCTTAACAAAACTAGTATCTTTCCATGAATTTTTCTACCTATAATCATCCTTAAGAAAGAGAAATTTGGAGTTTGGGATCTAGCTCTGTGGCGAAGTACCTATCTAGTTTATGTAATTCTATGAGATTGATCACAAGTTCAGCAGAAAGAAAAAAACAAAAGACAATTACCAATTTTTTTCTAATAAGAATGAGAAAGGAGGTAAATCTGAATGGCAGACATGCTGAGGATGATCTAGGAGGATTAGAGGGAGGAGGAATATAATGAGGTTGAATTATGTGAAAAAAATATACATATATATATATATATATATATATATATATATATGAAAAATATTTAAAAAGCAACAACCACAACAAATGGAAATAGTGATTTCTTCAGGCTGGTGACTGAGAGTTAAATACTCTAAATATTATATGTAGCAAGAAACATGACAATGCAGAAAATGCAAGTTAATGATGCACTTTGTTTTCAAAAGCAAATTTCTCATTTTCCTTGATTTATATTTTTCTTAGGAACATGAAGGTATAAATGAATTAATGATTACTTCAATTTGTTATTAATCTGAACTCATATACCTAAAAATATAAAGCATGGAAGTCGAACACAAATTACTGCACTGTGTCATTTATCTTCAATGTGTTTTTCCAGGCTTTTAATTCTATAACCACAAATTTGTTCCAAGATGTATGCAAACAGTTAAACCGAAGAGTTGGCTTCACCTAGAGTCAGTGTGTCTATTTTTTCTAATCTTATTATGCATTGCACAGAAGTATGTCTTGGATACAACATGTTGCATATTCAGCTTGCATATAATCATTTTGCTTTTTTGATTCAAATTATTTCCATAAAGAAATGGTATATTTTCCATAATGAAATGGTATATTTTCCAGTAATGAACAATCTATTCAGTTTTTATGACAATTTTAGTCAAATATCATCCATTCCATTCACTTTATATTTTCCAAAGAATAGTGTAAAACATTTCAGGTAATTGTTAGAATATTAAATTCTTGGATGTCATGGCTAACCTCACAAAAAAAGAAAAAAGAAAAGAAAGAAAGAAAAGAAAAAAGAAAAAAGAAAAGAAAGAAAGAAAAGAAAAAAGAAAAAAGAAAAAAGAAAAAAGAAAAAAGAAAAAAGAAAAAAGAAAAAAGAAAATCTCTTCAGAGTACCAAGCTCTGGCCTTTCAAAAATAGAGTATGCAAAAATATGATTTTCAATAAAAATAATTGGGAAAACAGATTAAAAGTATTAGTTGCTTATCTAAAATTTCCAGTTTACCAAGGAGTTTGGTTTTCCTTTTGCTATCTGTGTGGCTCTGATTCTGGAATGATCACAAATGTTCTTGGATGCATGTCTGTACTTGTAGAAGAGGAAAGTTCCTAGTGTAACCACAAACCCACAACTAGTCATAACCTTGAATAGTCCAGGCTAAAATAAACCCCAGGAGTATTCTGGACCAAATCTGTGCTGATACACAGACACAGACACACACACACACACACACACACACACACACACACACACACAATCATGGGGTCTCAATTACTATAGGAGAAATGAAGGAAACAAACAAAAACCTTCCAACAGCTAGAAAGTGTATGTCTAAATGTATTTGTAACTTATACAAAACCTCTTAAAATTTAAAAATATAGAAGTGATAGCAAAACAATTTTACAAATATTTATAACCAACTTTGCTGTGTTTTAAATGGCTATAGGCTGGAGGTAAACATATACATAGTACAACCTTATAGATAATGTTTTGTAATATATTTGTGTAATCCCTGAAGAAGCTGTCTCACATGAAAACATACTATGTCTTCATCTCTTCAAGGAATATGTGTACATATTTTCTAACATAAATCTTCTTGATTATGCTGTATTTGAGAAAGAAGATGTGCTTTAGTCTACTTTGTGCCTCTATAACAAAAATTTTGAGATAGGGTTATTTGCAAAACAACACAAAATATTTTCCTCTGCAATTAAGAGGCTTGGAACCCAAAGTCAAGGTGTCAACTCTTAGCATCTTCTTGTTTGGTTCTCATATAGATGGTGAGAAAACATCAGAATGGTGTATGACACCATTTTTTTTTAAATTTTTAAAGTAAACTTAATCTTACTATTGTGAGAAGAAACTTAAGGTCTTCATCAATTTTTAAATGATACACCTCTTTTAATCACAATTTTGGCAATACACAAATACTAGAAGACCACAAAGTCAAATCAGAGCAATAATTATTGAAATGATACAGGTCATTTTATTTTAAATTATTGAATAGAAGCTTCCTGTATCTTCTATAAGTTATCATATGTGTTCACATCTATATGAAATATACATACATGCACAAAGAGTTTAATATTCTAGAAATCAAACATCATAATGTCTACAAACCTTATGTTGTTGTACTTGGCATTTTAGGTCTTCAAGATCAGGTCCAAAGGGCTCTTCCTCCATTTTCTTAGTTCTCTCTTCAGTTTTTGTTAACCAGTCATCTAGTTCTTTTAATTTCTGATTCTGGAGATCCATTAGAACTTTGTGTAATCTAAAACCATAATAATAATTTTTAAAAAGCTGTTGTTACTCTACTAAAGCAGTTTAATTTTAGTTAACACTCATCTTCAAAAAACACACATAAAATCGATGGCCTACCCAGTTTATTGAAATATTAGATATTAAAAATACAGGAATAAAACTTCTAAAATTATTTTTCTTCTGACCCTACTATAGCTATTTCATTCCCTCATATATACATACATGCATACACATATACCCACAAATTTATATATAAAATTTCCACATATATACTCACCCATTTATAAATGTATACTTATATATTTATAAATGGATGTATACATTTAACACACATATGTATACACATGCACCTATATATTCACATATTTACATAGAAACACATGCATATATATATATATATATATATATATATATATATATATATCGACATGGGGTCTCAATTACTATAGGAGAAATGAAGGAAAACAACAAATACCTTCCAACAGCTAGAAAGTGTATGTCTAAATTTATTTGTAACTTGTTCAAAACTTCTTAAAATTTAAAAATATAGATGTGATAGCAAAACAATTTTACAAATATTTATAACCAACTTTGCTGTGTTTTAAATGGCTATAGACTGAAGGTAAACATATACATAGTATAACCTTATAGATAATATTTTATAATATATTTGTGTAATCCCTGAAGAAGCTGTCTCACATGAAAACATACTATGTCTTCATCTCTTCAAGGAATATATGTGTATGTTTTTATATGTACTATGCATATATGTATATATGTTGCCTCCCCCAGCCTTGAAGCAGGTTGATTCAGACCTTGTTGCCACTAAGCACAGGACCACCTGGGGTGGAACCTTCTGACTTACAAAGCAGGTTCTATTGTCTACACCTGCCACTAATTTCCTCCAAAACATTATCACTACTTGCTGAGATCCTTCAGACCTTCTGGAGACAGCATCCTGCACAGCACCTTCAGCTGGCTAAGGGCATCAAGAATGTAGTGGTGGGGGATAGGCCTCCTACCTCTATATAAGCTCAGGATCTTAGTAAACTTGGGGGATTTGATCAGCTATATTGTCTTAGCCTTCCTTCCTTGTTCACCATCTAATCTCTTTTAGCCCCAGCCCGCCTTGCTGGAGTGTGGCTGCGGGTGGTCGTACTCATATATCTATCTATCTATCTATCTATCTATCTATCTATCTATCTATCTATCTATCTATATGCATATATAAATAGATATATATATATATATATATATATGCATATATATAGATGTTTGTAAATGTGCACATATACACTTACCCATTTATAACTGTATACATATATACAATCAACACTCAATTTTGTATACACATGCACACCTATATACACATATACATATATAAACACATGTGCACATGCATATATGCATATATACATACTTATATGTGCATGTATGTATATATTATACACATGTACATAAAAGTATGTACACTTATACACATGTATCTATGTGTGTATATATATGCATGTGTATATGCATGTGTATACGTATGTATGTACATGTTAAATGTATATATCGATACAATTATAAATGAGTAAGTGTATATGTGGAAATTTTATAAATTTATATATGTATGTATATATATATGTATGTATATTTTTGTGTCTGTAATATATATGTCTGTCTGTCTATATTATGCATGTATATATGTAGACAAACATGAGTTTCTATGTGTATATATGTATATCACTTTATCAAATATCTAGAAATATCACCATTTCTAAAACTTTTCACATAATCAGGTAAATGCTAACATCCAAAAAATTAAAGAGCAATGGAGCTTGCAATGTAGATCAGTGGATAAAGGCACTTCCCAGCAAACACGATGACCTTTATTCAATCTTCAGAACTCTCTGAAAGGTTGAATGATAAAGCAAATAGATAATCTCTACCCAGAAGCTTACTGAAACAGATTCAAATTCCTATAACCAAACATTGGACAGAAGTCAGGGACCCTTATCAAAGAGTTGGGGGAAGGATTAAAGGATTAAAGGCCCTGAAGGAGATAGGAGCCCTACAAGAAGACCAACAGTGTCAACTAACCTGGATCTCTGGAAGTCCTAGAGACTGAGCCACCAACCAAAGAGTGTACATAGAACGAATGCCCCTGTCACATATGTAGCAGAGGGCTGCATTGTTGTGCCTCAGAGGGAGAAGATGTACCTAATCCTGCAGAGACTTGATGCACATCTGCCAGGGAATAGCCAAGGGGGCCCACCTCTCAGAGCCTAATGGAAGGGAAGATGGGGGAGGAACTCCATGAAGGGGGACCAGAAAGGGGGCAGCATTTGGGATGTTAATTAATTAATTGATTAATTAATAAAAAAGATATATTACATGAATAAATACCCCATCCTTGTCTAATTTGAATCTAGATCTGGAGGATGGTTCCAAAATTAGTATAACTTATACAGTCCTAGCCTGCCAATAGATTATCAAAGGTGGAAACATCTGAGCCATATTATCTCTCAGTATTTAAGCAGGCAATCATCTTGCCACTTCCATGTGTCATGGAAGAATCTCATTACTTAAGGAAAAATACTGTTATTTTAAGAGTTTTAATTCTTTTTATCCTCCTCCCCAACTTGCCTCTGACTACACCCAAATGTATGTAGTAATTTCAAGTCAGAATTAAGCAGTTTCCCCTCCTCCCTACAATTACACTGATAGATTTCTCTCAGAACTAATTTATTAAGATATTAATACATAGATTTCTCTCAGAACTAATTTATTAAGATATTAATACATTTTCATGTACAAAAAAAGAGAAAAGCAACTCAATAAGGTTGTTCACTAACCTCAATATCCATCTACACATATGAAGGTGGCAGGATTGCACACAGACACATTAATGTATGCAGACATGCACACAAACACTATCAATAATAACAATAACAATGAATACAGTTTTAATGTAAAGTAGAAACTCTCTGGTAACTAAATTAATGTACATCATGTTACTGTTGTTTTATGTTCATATGATTTAGTATATACAGTAAACACCATGAATCATTTTTCTCTTTTAATTTGCATATTTATGAGATTGCACCTGATTCTTCAACACATACACCAATGTGTCTAAATATGGCTGAATATTCTTCTCTCTTCTTGTCTTTATGTGTTTAATGTGGCGAAACTTTTGATTTCTACTTAAACCATCACTTTAAGATTAATTTTGTTACTCTTAGATTGACATTTGTGCCTATGCAAACCATGTAAAAATACAAGGTTTAACCACAGTCTTTTAATATATGCTATTATAAACTTTTTATGATAATTAAGTAATACAACTTTGCAGTCAATTAAACTCATAGTCTTATTAGATACTAGTTTGGATTATCACAGAAATATATATCCTAGGGTGTACAGACAATAGGCAGCTTGAGACAGACAGTTTTTGCTTGTTTATATATACTATGAATAGATAGATGGTCTGAAGAAATATAGTTTTAACCTGGCTAAATGGAAGTCAAAGCTGTTTGCAGAAGCATTTCCCTTCGCCCCTGCTGTTTGAGGAATTCTCAGTTTGCGGAAGCTTTTCCCTTCCCCCTGCCTCTTGCCCTCTCCCTGCTAATATAAACAAGCCATTCCCTGCCAATGTAAACAAGCTCAAGACTGCCCAGCCCCTTCAAAGTGACCACAGCTGCCAGAGCAAGGCCAGCTGTTCTCAAAAATTAGCCATAACAATAATAACACGTAGCTCGCTGATCACCAAAAGTAAAAGAACATAACTGTTACTTTGCTAGCCAACAATAATAAAGTTGTGTCACCCCCCCCCCAAAAGAGTATAAAAAACTGTAATGTTAGCAATCGGGGTTGACTCCTTGGGAGGCTGAGCAACCCCATGCGCGTTGGACTAAAAACCTCTTGCCATTTCAGCAATCTATTGTCAAGCTGTGTTTCTGGGGGTCGCGTTCTCAAGGTTTGGGCCCCTGGGGGTCCTCACAGGTCCTCAAATGTGTCAAAGATTCACAGAATGTGTCATTTAAGATTATTTATTATTAAACAATCTTTTGACTACAAGAAATTTCTGCGTCTGAAAGTAAACCCCATTCCACTTCAAAGAAGATGAACATCAATACCTCCATGTGGAATTGCTTTGATTGTAGAAAGCTAGCCGTTGTGTAAGAAATGATATAAATTTATCTAAAGACAAAATGCAGTCCAAAATGGACAAATGGACAGAAGATAGTTAAGCTTTGCTAAGCTATGCAAAGAAAGTGTAGGGTATTCATTTATTTTTATTAGATATTTTCTTCATTTACATTTCAAATGCTATCCCTATACCCTCCCCCCGCCCTGATCCCAAACCCACCCACTCCTGTTTACTGGCCCTGGTGTTCCCCTGTGCTGGGTCATATAAAGTTTGGAATACCAAGGGGGGCTCTCTTCCCAATGATGGCCTACTAGGCCATCTTCTGCTACATATGCAGCTAGAGACACGAGCTCTGGGGTTACTGATTAGTTCATATTGTTGTTCCACCCATAGGGTTGCAGACCCCTTCATCTCCTTGGGTACTTTCACTAGCTCCTCCATTGGGGGCCCTGTGTTCCATCCTATAGATGACTGTGAGCATCCACTTCTGTATTGGCTATTCATTTATAATTCCTTATTCATCTAAGGTCTGTCAGATGGTCTAGACAAGAAGGCATTAGAAAGATGCTTCAACATTTTAAGGAATATTGGGGACTGTCCATGTGGTAAGCTATCTCTGCCATATCTATGACTTTAATTGAACTTGAATTACTATAATTAATTTATTAAATTAACTTCTTCCTTGTGACATTTATCTTTCTTGTTCCTGTGACTGAGATATCTTCATAGCTTGTTCCCTACCATCTTTGTTTAGCATTTGTAATTAATAATCTATCTGAAAGGTGCCCTCTGTTTTGAAATAAGATGTATGTTTCAGTCTCTGAATATATTCCATACCTTCTTTTTTTTTCTTCTTTATCCTATGAAAGTATAAGGCTTTATATTAGTAAGAGAAAGCTGTTTTGTTCATAACTAAATCAGTGCTGGGACTTTAGTAGATAATAAATTTCATATGGATGGATGGATGCATGAATAAACTTAATTTTCTAATTAGTGTTTTTTTAACTTCAGATGAAAGAATTCTTCCAAAATTGGTCTGTTCTAGTTTATATATATTCTAGAGATTCAGATTTTCTGTTTATAATTAAACTATAAGAGTGGCATACTGTGTATGAATATAATGGGTGCTCACATTTTGCTTGATTGAACTATATTGTTTTCATTATTGATAGAAAAAAATCACCATGTACTTGGCCACATGTACTTGACCTCATTTCACAGAAATTGTGTTAAAGGCTGAAGTTTATAATTCAACCAATAAGTTTTCAGAACTCATATAATGTCTCTATTTTATACTGTTGCTCTTTCAGAATCTTCCGATTTCAATAATCACCTGTGGAAGAAGGCATTAACATTTGAAGCCTGAATGAAACATTAGCAACATAATTTTTTAAATTTAAAGGAAATTAAAATATTTGTTCTACTCTAATTGTTATAAAATGGAGACAGAAGGTATAATTAACTCACATGTTAACAAAGAAGTATGGATATACTTTTCAAATTATTTGAAGTAGATCAGTGATTTTGGAGTATGTTTAGAAATGACCTGGGATCTTGTTAAACTGCAGATTCTGACCCTACAGATGAGTTAGGACAAAAACGTCTGCACTTTCCAGCAAGTTATCAGGTGATTCATATGATTATGGTTCTAGGACTACCTTGATATGTACAGACATCATATCGGCATTATGGGGTGAAATAATAAAGGCAATATTATATCAAACTGCAATGTAAAATTAAAACCAGGAGTTTGGCATCATGCATGTTAAGATGTGCACTGCTTGGAAATTCAGTTCAAAAACCACAAATGTCTGCATAATTCCATTAAACACTGAATATACTATTTACTTTGTTAATTTGTAAGAAAATGCTCCACTTATTTGTTCATAATCACATTTTCTCTATCCCCTACTTCATATTGTATCTAATTCATGATTCAAACAGGAAATATTTGGGGTGGGGGAAGAGATTGTATTTGTGAAGATATTTTTCTCTCCAGTCAAAGAGTTAATGGTAATTCATAATGATTTTTCATGTTATATCTTGTGTTTAATCCCAGACACTATTCACATCTATCCTCCTGCTGATTATGTGAACCATAACATAGCTTCCTCCTTACTGATTTGCTTTCATTTTCCCTTAACTCTCACAAAGATTTTAGCTTCCCTCTGAATGTCATAACCACAATTATCTGAGAACTTGATGGATCTTGCTGTGCTTATCTTTTTTAGTCTTCATAGATACATCAGTAAATCTCTTCTGCTCTCTACAGGTTGCATTTTTTCCAATCAAATTAATTAGTTTATTCATGTAGGAGAGAAATCTTCTGTTGTCCCCAAGCCAGTTGTCCTCTTGTGCTTCCACAGCAGAAAGCTTCATCCTTTTCTTCTCCTCTTCTCTCACCTCCTACAATCCTTAGTGAATTATGTCAGAAAATCCGAACAAAACAAAAAACATTTAGCTATTTTACATCAGATTTCTAGCTCAAGAATATCAGCATGCAGTATCTTATTTTATTTTGAAAGGAGAGGTGCTTTATTGTCTCATTTGGATCTCCAAAAGTAGTGTTAGAGTCTTAAATTGGAAAAATATCAGCCTAGTGATAATCAAATATTTTATGACCATACATGTCTTAACAGATGTCTGTGTCAGCTTCCACAGAGTCAATTTATGGCCACAGAAGTTGAGATTTGGAGAGGTAAGGAATCATGAAAGCAAGTATCAAATAATATTGATAAATTGGAAACAGAATGTGGAGAGAATTATTTGTATTTATTGATGGCTATTTCTTGACAAGTATATTTTTCAATGTTTTAATTGAATAAACAAAATTTCAAATGTTATGCAGATTACTCTGATCATGTTCCCCAGCCCTCATAAAAAGACATTCCAATATATTTTTTCAAAAATTAGTCAGTGAAAAAAATTGGGAAACTATGTAGTAACCAATAAAAATTATATATTAAGCTAATATTGTGCAGTTAAGAAATAATTAGCCTCATGTACATTTTCTTATTTATGACTATCATTGTTCATTATACTTTGTAGTAGTTTTGTTTCAAAAAGTACTTTTTAAAAACGACATCACAACCAATATCTTTTAAAGATATATATGTAAAGGCTTTGTGACTGTTACATAAATCAGGAAACTAAGTAACATGGAAGCGAAGTATATTTCTGCAAATCAAATAAATAAGTATCGAAGAGAAAGCTTATCCTTTAGCTAAAGTGGATTCAAATTTAAGTAAAGTAAACATGAGAGCAAGTTGTTGTCTCCATTTTTCATTTTTTCTTCTCAAGGCTGACAGTAATTATCAATGGTTTATGAAATACTTTCTCCTAGATACAAACTGTAGAAGGGTAATATATCTGAATTTGAAAGGTAACTCATAATAAGTTCAAAGCAAAAACAACCTTAATATTAAAGAACATAAAATCGAACTAAACAATTATATTTAATGTAAGTGCACGAGTATAATAAGAGAGTATATGGATACAGTAATTCCTTCCTTGTCTACTATCCCTTTATGCCTCGCTATTACATAGCTTTGTCCTGTCTTTCCTGTCTTTTCCTTACATAAAGCCTTTTTGTAGCATAAAAATGAATTTAGTCTATGTGATGGACTGACTTGGAATCATCTCCAAACTCTTCAGTCCTATGAGCCTTTTGAGTAGTCCAGTGAGTCACATTGTCCCTATTTTAGGACTCTTGTTTTAGCTGTTGCCACTGGACATGTTCTCTAATTACTCATCCCTTCTAATTTAAATATCAAGCTAAAGGGATCAACTATTAAAGTCTTCCTTAGATCACAAACACACAAACATAATCTAACTGTTCAATGATTCCTTATCTTAGCCCTTTGTAACATCTTTATATATAATCTTAGTAGGTATTTTCATCATGATCTTTATTTATAGGATATCAGCTACTGTAGAATACAACAAGGTTCATGAGAACTACAGTTTCTTACTTCCTGTGATAATTAGAGATTCCTTATTATGTTTAATTCAATTAGGGGAAATGAAGCACCTCAAGAATGTTAGTTAATATTTGTAAATAAAGATAGAAAGGGACATGGAAGATATACTTATAAACATTCATGTATTTATATTTGTTTGCCAAAAGAAATGCAATATTATTGAAAGAAATTGTTATATGCTATAATTGGTTCCATAGTGATGTTTCATTTTTAAAATTATAAAATGTTCTATAAAACCTATTGTTCCTAAAAATACTGCACTTTGCATTTTTTAATAATCATCCTCAATGTTGAGTCATAAAAAGCCCCAAAACATTCCCTAAAAATGAGACAGTGGGGTATTGTTGTTATTGTTGTCATTTTTGTTGTTGTTTCTTCTGCTACTGTTATTACTAATTGTAGCTAGGTAGTAATATTGTTATTTTAGTTTTTAATTGATCCAGTGAAATGGAGATAAACATTTAGGAAAATGGTATATTAAAATACACGGAATTGGAGAAAGAGGAACCCTACTCCCTTGCTAGTAGGATTGCAAACTGGTACAACCACTCTGGAAATCAATCTGGAGGATCCTCAGAAAATTAGAAAGACCCAGCAATACTACTCTTGGGAATATACCAAAAAATGTCCCACTATGACACAGGGACATGTGTTCCACTATGTTCTTAGCAGCCTTATTTGTGATATCCAGAAGCTGGAAACAACCCAGATGTCCTACGACATAAGAATATATACAGAAAATATGGTTTATTACATAATAGAATACTACTCAGCTACTAAGAACAAGGACATCCTGATTTTTGCAGGCAAATGGATGGAACTATAAAGTATCATCCTGAGTGAGGAAATGCAGAACCAAAATGATAGGCATTGTATGTACTCACTAATAAGTGGATTTTAGCCATATATATATATATATATATATATATATATATATATATATATTCCCCAAGATTCAGAACACAGAACTCAAAAAGCTAAAGTGTCCAAGTGAGGATGCCTCAGTGTCACTTGGGAGAGAGAAGAAAGCAACCTCAATGGGGAGGAGGGACCCCTAAGGGAAAGGGGATGGGGGTTGGAAAGGGGAACATGATGGCAGGGAGACTGAAGCCTTGAGGCCCAACAGAAAGAACGGAAACAGGCAAACTCAGGAGGTAGAAGGTTGTGGGGACCCTCCAGAATGCACCAGGGACCTGGGAAGTGAGAGACTCTCAGGACTCAAAGTGGGGAATCTTATATGAAATGCCCAACAGTAGGGAGAGGGAACTTATAGAGCCTACCTCCAGCAGAAACTCAGGGCATCAAGTGAGGGATGGGTTGCCATTTCACAGTCACATTTCTGACCCATAATTGTTCCTGCCTTAAAGAATTATAGGAATGGAAATGGAAAGGAGCCTGAGGAAAAGACAGTCCAGCTACAGGCCCAAAGTGGTCATGACTGCTCTCCAAAAGACCCAACAAGCAGCTGAAAGAGTTAGGTGCAGATATTTGTACCCAATCAATGCGCAGAAGCAGCTGACCATGGTTGTTGAATTAGGAAAGGCTGAAAGAAGCTGAGGAGAAGGGTGATTCTGTAGGAGGACCTGTAGTCTCAATTAATCTGGACCCCTGATATCTCTCAAACACTGGAACACCAATCAAGCAGCACACACCAGCTGATATGAGGCACCCAACACATATACAGCAGAGGACTGCTAGATCTGTGTTCAATCAGAGGTGATGTACCTAACCCTCAAGAAACTGGAGGCCCCAGGGAGTTTAGAGGTCAGGTGGAGTGGGAGTGGTAGGGGGTGGGGACATCCACATGGAGACAGGGTGGGAAGATGTATGGGATATGTAACAATTAGAGGGTGGACAGGGTAGAGGAGATAAAATCTGGAGTGTAAAAATATTAAAAAGTAAATTTTAAAAAATAAAGTACATGGAATTTTTATTTGAGGTTGAATTTACAATTTTTGCAAGTCAGTCTCAAATTCATCAATTAATTGTGAATAATATATATCACATTATTTTTCCACTTGCAAAAAAGAGAAATGAAGAAAGAGTGCATAAAAGAAAAATATGTGAAGTCATTGGGTCTGTAGTAAATAGGAGAGGTTTTGTTTTTGCTTTTGTTTTTGTTTTTGTTTTAAGGGAATCAATTTTGAGATTACTATGGTAAAGTTGCAAATAGAATCCCTACCCTAAAAACTGTGGACATCTGACTAACATGTGACAGCTCTGTGTCTTCTGATTTATGATGACAAATATGTGGAATCAAAATATTTTTCCTATAGAGATTTATGGAAAGCTGGCTTAAAAATTAAAATAAGACACTATAATTTTCACTTCTAGGGATAGTTAAAATAATTACAATGATAATAACAGGGAAATCATGTTAATGTATACATACTAGTATATTCTGATGTGGAATATAGATATAGTTGTGAAAATCCTCTTTTATAATTTATGCCTTACATTGCTTTCAAAAAATGTGAGCTTAAAAATGTGTTCTCTCTCTTCTTGTTGCCGCACTATAATTTAGTACTGGCACAACAATCTTCTCAGCATATCTAATGAGTTTCTTGGTCCTATTTTAAAGCTTTAAATCTTCATAAATAATAGCTAAGTAAACTTAAGGCACTTTCATAATTTCTTTAGCTTAATATATTCAAATCCACAGTTGGCACTTCATTTCTTTTCATTTAAAAATAAGTCTATCTTGTCTTGCTAGGCTCCACATGGATACACACACCTAACATTATAAAACAGAACAAAACATCCAGAATGAGGAAATCTGTTTGTTACCTTGGTGAGAAACAGGCCATTTTCAGAAATGTCTCAAAATCTCTTTCTTTCAATAAGTCAATATAAATTCTTAAACTGATTAATAGCCACATTGTCTTTGAGTAAGTATTTTCATATACTATAGAGAAACTTCCCCGTGAGTATATTGATAGAGACAAGCAATAATTTGACCACTTATTTTGGTCATCCATTACTATGAAGGATTTTATGCACATGACATTTCCTATGTTTCTATGAGTGCTACATTAACAATCTAACTTTCATAGAAAGTCATACAATATTAGTTGGGACAAAATTTTGACAATTCTCAGAAGCTTAGATCTGTAGATAAAAAACTCCCCACCTACCATTTCTACTTAAGTTGCTATAGTGTAAAGAGTCATGTAACTGACATGAAAAAATTCCGTAACATTCCAGAAAAAGTTTATGCCTTAAGTTGAGAATCTATATTAAAAGTATCAAATTATATCAAAACAATAACAAGGAACCTGAAACAGGTCTGTTTCTTAAGTTGTTCCTTGAAAGCTTGAAGTTCCTTTTTTTCTTTTTTTATTAGATATTTTCTTCATTTACATTTCAAATGCTATCCCCTTTCTGAGTTTCCTCTCTGAAAGTCCCCTATACACTCCATCCTCCCTGCTCCCCAACCCACCCACTCCTGCTTCCTGGCCCTGGCATTCCCCTGTATTGGGACATATGATCTTCGCAAGTCCAAGGGCCTCTCCTCCCATTGACGGACGACTAGGTCATCCCCTCCTACATATGCAACTAGAGACACAAGCTGAAGTTCCTAATGGCTCAATGTTTAAAAGTAATTGCTGGTACTCTCATGGACAGCTAGGGCTCAGTTTCCAGGGCTCCCATAGCAGCCATGGCCATATGTAACTCCAGTTCTCTACTAGTTCTAGTGGTTCTGTCACCCCCTACTGCCTTCCACAAACATCAAATAAATACCCTGTGCACATAAAGTCATACAAACACTAATATACATAAAATAAACATAAATAACCACATAGAAATACATTTTTCAATGATGGAATGGCAATCTGTTGCTCATCATCACCCCGTGTCCTGGCTTTCTAATTCTTAGCTTTCAAATCTGGGACAAATGCCTGAGGTACCTATCTAAATATGTCAAATTAGACTCTGTTCACCAGGTTATCCCTGCATCCCTCAGTTGCTACATTTTACAAGGTCCTTCTCCTGAACTCTCTAACCCACAGGGCTGAGCTGCTCTTCTCTATATAGAATCCAGACATTTTTGGTTACCTGCTTTCTTGTACCACTGGGTCTCCTGACTTCTGTACCTCGTTCCCTTCCCTCCCTTCCCCTACCCTTTCCTCAGAACTCAGTTTCATCATATCTAAACTTTCCCAACTGTCTTTGCTTCTGGCAAAGCTCAACCCTTTATCCACAATAAACGTTCCCCTCCACCATATCTGTGAGCAGTTATGTTCTTTCCTTTTTCTCTTTCTTTTTCTTTCTTTCTTTCTTTCTTTCTTTCTTTCTTTCTTTCTTTCTTTCTTTCTTTCTTTCTTTCTTTCTTTCTTTTACTAATTGACTAAAATTTCAGGAATGTCTTACTAAAACTGTGAATAGAGGTTCCCACTTAAAACCCTAGCTACTTTCGAGTTTAAAGCTGAAGACCGTAATTTCAAGATCAATTTGGGCTTCATTACAAGTCCAAGGATAGATTGGGAAATTTACTCAGATCTATTCTGTCACAAAAATGCAGAGATTTTGCTCAATAGTAAAGTACTTGCCTAGTATGTATTTTACTATGTTGAATGTGTGCTCATGCACGCACAGATACACAGACATAGACACACACACACACACACACACACACACACACACACACACACACACACACAGGAGCATGTGTGTGCACACACACACATACATACAAAACTTACTTGCTTTGTTTTTCCATGCTAGCTACCCTGAGACATTCCCATCTTGAATTTAGGAGATTCATTTGTTCTTGCACTTCAGTTTCTTCATCTTCGGATAATTTCCCTTTTCCTACTAGTTGACTTCCTAACTGTAGAACATTACCAACAAGTCCTTGATGAGATGTCAGATCCATCATGAACCCCTGACAAGAAGAAATTAATGATTGTAGTCAACAATTGAGGAAATCATTGGGAGTTTGAATTTTATTAGTTGCAATTCTAAACCTTTGTTTGATTTAAATACATATTCTTATTAAGCATATCTTAGTTCTTATAACATGGAATTATGCATCATTTTAAACATGAATTAGAGAAAATCATCTTCGAAGTTTGTGAGGTAGAATATGCGAGGTGGAAGACCTGCAGAAAGGCTATATAAGCAGGATATAGCAACACATGCTTATTATCACAGTCTAACACAGGGTCAGCCTGGGTTACAGAGTCTTCCAGAGATACATAAAAGATCTATCTCAAGTAGGGGACGGAAAGAAGAATAATCTGAGCAAATGTATAATCTGAGGAAATCTCTCTCACTGAGGATCCTTCAAGGTGTTACATACAAGTACTCATGGTGTACCTTAGAGCTGTTATGCATGGTGATATTTAGGTGCTCTGGAATGTACTTCAGAATGAGGGATCAGTTTTTCCCTGACACAAAGAAAAATGTTGTACTTTTTGTTCTTCTCAGAATCATCGCAAAGCCACTAGCAATACCTCAGAAACTTGTTCTCCAAATATCAGAACTACAAATATCGTTTGTAAAAATGTCATTTGTTAACATCTCAAAATTAACCCACAAACAAACATATTTGCACTTGTCTTACTTTTTGTTTCACAATAACTGACAAAAGTGACTCATCCTTGTAAATCATTTGCTTTAGCTTCAGAAGTCAGTGTTTTCTTTTACCTCATGAGCATGAAATTGTTCTTTCACTTCTTCAACATCATTTGAAATCTCTCCTTGTGCTCTCAAAGTATCCTCTGCAGAAAGAAGCCATGAGAGTACTTCTTCTAAAGCAGTTTGGTAACTATCCAGATTTACTTCAGTCTCCATCAATGAACTTCCAAGTGACTTGTCTCTGGGAGCTTCCAAATGCTAAACAATAAAATAAATTTGGTGTTATACAATTAGTGGCTTTGAAACTATTTCAGTACATTAAATGAGAGATGGAATGTAATATTTAAAATATGAGAAACATCTACTTATATTATCATGAAAAGTAAATACATAAAATAGTGAGCCTGTATTTTAACTTCCTCATCATGACACACACACAAATTCCCAAATGACTGTTGAAATAGACACCAAGTTAACATTTTGTTAAAGGTTGTCTCTATCACATGAAAGAGTGTTGCAGTGCATCATCTTTTTGTTGAATTTTAAATGCTGTGAAATGGCATTCATGAGTTATTTTCTCATATATATATATATATATATATATATATATATATATATATATATATATGGTATGTGTGTACTTGTAAATTACTAGAATTATATATGCACACTTTTGTAATGTCTTTAAAAATTATCAGGTTCTTATGTATAAGGGTGTGTGAAAGTAATTTTTAAAAATCCTTGAAGACATATCTGAAGATCCCAACAGTAGACCACTTTTACCAAGTATTTAATGTATAAGAGAACAATTTAAATATGGAGTATTATAAGAAAAATATGCTCTATCAAATTGAATTAGACTGATATTATGCAAGATGTCAAACAGTTTTCTTTGACTATCTGTTAGGACACTAAAGCTAAGAAAAGAAAAGTGGTTTTAAGTACTCATAACTTTAAAGAGAGAATCTAGTAATCTGTGAAGTGGCTGGGAGAAGTTTATCACAAAGTGACCTCATAAACCTTAAACATGCCAGGCAGTGGTGGTGCACGCCTTTAATCCCAGCACTTGGGAGGCAGAGGTAGGTGGATTTGTGAGTTCGAGGCCAGCCTGGTCTATAGAGTGAGTTCCAGGACAGCCAGAGCTACATAGAGAAACCCAGTCTCCCCCCACCCCCAAAATAAACTTTAATCTTTGCCTTGAAAGACAAGATTAAATTTACTACTTCTGGAAATATTAGAGAGAAGAGACAGCACTCAAATATATTTTCCAAAATGGAACATATTTGCAATGATTGATATTTTTAAAATTAAAAAAAAAAAAAAACTCTTTTTTTTTAACCTTCTTTGATATGAGATAGGTAGTTCTATTCTTTGAGGATAAAAAAAAATGTTTCCACAGTACTTCCACTTTGTTGAAAAACACACTTTAACATTCAGTAATTTAAGATAATACAATTTATAAACCCATTAATTGCAGGAAGCGAAATGGATAAGTCAAGGATGCTGCCAAAACACAAGGGAGAGGCCTGTTACTGCCCAATCATATTGAGAATATCTATTTCATAATATAAAGTACTATAGACTCATGAAATGTTCTGAAAACATGAAATCATAGTGCAGAAGAGATCTTGGTGCCACCATGTATATTATAGGTTATTTCATGATGGCTTAAACATAGTCAGCCTAAGTGCCTATCAATAGATAAGAGATTTAAAATTACACAGCTCTTGCATTTACACTGAAATATTATTATTATTCACTATTGTGGACTGATTAGAAAATTTTTGCCATACACTCATATACTGAGCACATATTTGAAAACTCAGTCCTTGATTGTTGTTGTTGGTTTGGGGATGTTATGGCACTGCAGGAAGGCTTTTAGGAGATTATAGTCTTGTTCCACTTCTAGTTTGTTCTCTCTGCTTCCAGTATACAGTTAAAATGTAAACTCTAAATTTTTGCTCCTGAAGCCCTGCATTCCCATTGTAATAGAAACTGTGAGGCAAAACAGTCTTTCATAAGTTGCTTTTGATTGTATTTTAATCAACTAGACATCGAAATATTTTATGTAAAATCAAATGACACAGAACACTATATACAAATATTGTATTTGATCATAATGAAATATTTAGTTTGTTCTCATTTGTGTGAAACATATACTGTTGAAAATTTAAGTTGATAAACTCTCTCAATTACTAATATGAATAAATATTATAAGACATTAATGAGTTATTTGTGTACACTCTTGGTCATTGCTCTATAGACTATGCTCCACTCTGTGATGTTCTTTTTCATGCTCACATATCTATACAATTTACAGCCAGAGTAGAGATAAAATGCCTCAAATGTTTATTATTGGTAAGATGTATATGCATGACACTAAATCATCTAGTTTAACATCACAACATAAGCATCAATAATTGCCTACATTCCACATTATATAAGCCTGTTTGATAGAGGTTAGATTCATGCCTGAGTTCATAGAGCTAATAAAAACAGAGATGGGTACAGAACCAGTATCTCTCACAAGGAAGCCTTTAAATTAATTTGTTTAATAAGCAATATTTTTATAAACTCAAAAGGAAAATTTATTTCTCAGAGATTGCTAGTTTTATGAAATAATATTCTTAAAACAAAATATAATAATGTGCCATAATTGTGTGACGTGGTGATTTTCTCAAAGTCCCACAATGGTTGATAGTATTCACTGATTCATCCATATTCTCTAATCCACATACCCATCTGTGAACAGTTTTGCTTTTAATTTATTAGATAAAGGACTTAATGTAGCGCTTTAGCATTTAGAATCTAGTTTATATGAGGATTTTTTAAAAAATGATATTATGAGTGAGCTCTTTTAGCATAATAATCTTAAATTTACTCATAAATTAAAATTTTAATTGGTATATAAAATGGTGAAGGTACAAATCATATACCAATAATATCACTAGAATTTTTCTTGATAATCATACCTCAAATATATGTCAAAATTTAAAACACGCTACTTAGCTTACTTTAAGTAATGTGGTCTACTTTGAAAAATAAAAATGGAAATACACAGGATTCCTGTTTCTGTTTCCATAGGGAGTTATAGAGAGATGTATGTTTGGTCTGGTTGGTGCAAAAGCAAATACAGAAAAGGAAATGAAATTTAGACAGAAGAGAAATAGTAACCAGTATATTTAGAATGTTGTGATTTAGAAATGCTAGGACACAACACCATCTGACCTATAAAACTTTTCCTGATAATCAAATTGTGCCTAAGCCTGAAGGCGTACAAATGACATTTGTGTGAAAGGATTGCAATTGCCCTGTAAACTTCTTTTATAATTTTATTAACTCGTGTTTTCCATGCACTTGGCCAACTTTGCTTATTTTTTCCTTAGTCATAGAAGAAGTATCAAGTGCCAATTATCATGGGGACAGTTTATCAGAGTATGGATTATCTGAAGGTCTTATTAATCTTCTAGTTGGCCTTTTCACAGCTCATTAGCACATAAACAAGGAACTTAAGGCAAGTAAAGAAGGGCTGCTAAAATTCCAAAGAAATAAATTGCCTCCTTGTAAGCTGCATATCTAAGGAAGCACTTGAAAGTGCTAGAAAAACTAAACAAAATGAAATGAATAAAAAATGTATAAGATTGACTTATTCTCACTTTATTTTTTTTAAAATATGGATTTAATTCACTAGAGGCTTACATCAAACATGACTGAAAATTATTTATTTTTTTGTCACACGAGACATCTTTATAAGTAAGACTGAATTGTACATATATGGTACCCCCTGCCTGTCAGTATATTTATCATTTTTTCATGTGAAGAAAATAAACTGAAAACTACCTTTCCTGATGATATTTTAGCTTAACTAATTTGCATTTGGCAGAGCATAAGATGAGTTATAACCAAAAATGCAGACAACCAGATAGGGATTTGTTGTTATTTTGTTTGTGTGCTTGTTTTAATTTTGGAGTTTTCAATATATTTGAGGAAAGAATTATAGAAATACATAATCTTTGTCTTGAATGGAAATAAGAAACTGTAATAATTAGGTATGTTATATCTATTTATTATAAGTTATATATCTTCAAATATGAAAACTGCAACCTGTAACATTTTTATAAGCAAAAATGTAAGATTTCATAAACGAAAAGTAAAGCTGTCTTTGTTTAGCTAAGAGAGGCTGTGAGTAGTTTTTGAGAACAAATAGGGTATAAAACATGAAAAAATTGAATTTTGCTCTGTGGTCTTAATCTCTAAGGCATGTAGAAACACATACTTACAACTTTTTGAAATATAAAGTACCACTAAAGGAGAGTCTGGTATTAATCTGGTCAGTTTTGAGATTCTTGTTTGTTTGTTGTTGTTTTTTTTAATAAATTTGAGTTACTTTATCAAATAATAAAAATTAAAACATTATTTATACATCAAAATTTTACATATCAAGATAATATCATTCTCTGGATATAGTAAACCAAAACATAATGTCAATGTGTAGATGGTTTGAATTAAAACAGAAAGCCATAGCATAAGAAGCTATTAACATGTTAGTTAAGATTTTCTTGAGTATGAATCTAACTATACCAAAATTTTGAGTTGAGTAGGCAGTTCTGAGCTGACATAAAAATTTGAGAGGCATCAACTTACACATAGTGTTTATTGTTGTGAGTCTATATGGGAAGTTTGTACCTTCAAAGACCAAGTTCCTCCTTATTACATTAGGAGCATGTTTTGATAAGGAAAGTGTTAATTGATTCTGTGAACTTCATGAGATTAAAAAAAAAATGCTTAAGAGACTCAAACCAGGAAAGAAGACAGGATAACTATAGATATTCACCTTTCACTCCTGTCCTCCAAGTCCAGCCTTATCCTCAGCAGTGTAGTAGAATACCTACTGCATTCTTCCCTTCTCCTCTACACACACATATACAGGATCATGTACGCATGCTCCTCCAATCTTCCTTCCTCCTATTCATGCCTTTATTATACTCTGCAACATCAGCATGCATTAATGGGAACATTCCAGTATTGCAAGCCAAGGAACCAGATAACTACACATCTTCACCTCTTTCCCCTACATACTAAATCAAATCCCTGTTTCATAAACACGAGCTACATAACAGACTAGTTGCTATAGCCTTGCCTTCCTTACTGACTCCCATCTCCTGTGGAACACATAGATCTTTTTCCTCCAATTTTCCTCCAACTTGCTAATACCAACAAGCATTCCCTGTGAACCCTTTTAGCCTAGTTTGACAGAGAAGTAGGTAGGCCAACAAAGCAGGGTTAGCAAGCTTCAAATTTTCATTTATGCTCCTTGCCTACAAATGCAACATACTACCTCATCCCTAGTTCTATAGGAGAATGACTATTGTGGCCTCTCCTCATGGTTTTCCCCGTTCCCCAAAAAGTAAGCAAGTCATAGTGGCATGGACAGATTTTCTCCCATTTGTGGACCCCCTCAAGCTTCCAGCCCATACCTATCTTTAAGTGTTAGCTCCATATACCTAGGAACACATTTTACCTGGAACCCCCAACGGCTACACCTACCAGGAACCCAGTAGAATTTCCTATCATGCCACACAGTGCCAACATACTCTCATAAGAAACATAGAAGGCAACAAACCTTTCACTCCTGAAACCCATGGATCCAAAAAAACCCACCAAAAAAAAGGCAAGGTCAGATGTCACAACAAAGAATTACAATCTTCACAACCCCAGAAACTTAGATATTAGTGCAACGATACCATCATTATCATTCAGGTCAATATGCCTCCACTACAGAGTAGGTCCTAAGTTGGGCAATATAGCTGAAGCACAAGACAAAGACTTTAAATAGCCTTTATGATTATGATAGAAGTCCTTAAAGAAAAAAATGAACAAATGCTTAAAAGAAATATATAATACCAAAATCAGTGGAAGGAAATGAAGACCTTAAAGTAAAAATTGAATCAATAAAGGAAATTTAAAAGGAGGGAAATTGGAAATGAAAAAATTAGGAACTTGAAGTTGAAAATCAGAGGCAAGTCTCAAGAACAGATTAGAGAAGGAATCTTGGGTACTGAAGACATGATAGAAAACAAAGGAAGGAAAGAAGATAGGGAGAAGCAGCTAAAATTAATGATCAACTAAGGCTTAGTATGAAAACCTTATGTGGTAGAAGTGTTCTTTTCAGAGCTAGTCAGGGTTGTCTTACAGACACCTAAAGTACTAAGTGCTATTGCTGTTGCCCTTGTTTTGCACCTCAGAGGTGAAAGGTAAGCTCTCATTGCTAAAGACACAATGTATCTCAGAGGCAGAGTCCTGATGCCACAGAGCTGGGATTAACCTGAATGCCTCCTTCTTGAGGATCAGCTTTTATGGTACTAACATGCCCCATGTAAGTTTCCAAAGGAGGGGAGCACTCCACAGTTCTACCAATGATACAAATGAACCATAACAACAACCAGCATAGTAAAATTACCTTAAGATTGTAGCAGTGATATGCATATCTTGCCAGTAACCAGTTGCTCTCTATTTGGATTTATGTCTGGTTCTAAAAACCAAGCCAACTACCCAGGTTTACTAAAGTCAAAGATTTTCGGGGAGGAGCCTACCACAGCCTTTTTATTAAACCAACACAATCCCTAAATACATCCTTAATATGTATTTGTCATATTTTTGTCAATAAATTATCTTTTTATTGGATATTTTCTTTATTTACATTTCAAATGTTATCCACTTGCCTGGTTTTCCTCCCTCCTCGAAACACCCTATCACATTCTCCCTCCCCCTGCTTCTATGAGGGTGTTTCTTCACCTACCCACACACTCCCACCTCCCTGCCCTTGATTCCCCTACACTGGGAGATCTATGAGCCTTCATAGGACCATGGACCACTCCTCCCATTGATCCCAAGGCCATTCATATGCAGCTGGAGCCATGTGTACTATTTTGTTGATGGCTTAGTCCCTGGGAGTTCTGGGGACTCTGTTTGGTGGGTATTGTTCTTCCTATGGGGTTGCAAACCCCTTCAACTCCCTCAGTCCTTTCTCTAACTCCACTATTGGGGACCCCATGCTCAGTTCATAAAACATGTAGAAATTTATCTGGTACTCAACTGACAGCTTCATACATACTGGCTACTGTGACCAGTGCTAGAAGGGGTTATACATGCTACTAGAGGAGGAAAGTAATCATGAATATCACACAGCTAAAATGCCCTGGGAGTTATAATAATGGCCTGCCTTCATGATATGCCCATGGTACAATACTTGTACAAATATTATATGAGTAACCAGATACATTTTAATTGGATTTAAAATGTGCTCCATAAATAGGACCCAAACCTGATATTGTTAATGTGAAAAATAGTTATTACTCTTATATTTATGATAATCACTTTGGATGCAGAGTAGAGAATGATATTTTGAAGACTTAAAACAACAAGAATACCTTGGAGAGGACTGGAGAAATAATATAAATAAATTTTAGGTAGACTTTGCTATCACTGTTTAACATCAACACACCACATCCTTACATAAAATTTAAAAGTATCACTGTTAATTAAAACTAACTTCAAAAGATACATCAGAAGCTAAAATGTTTTAAATCCTAGAATTAGAACCTAAAATGACTAAATTTCATTTTGATCTGCTTTCTACTAAATTTGTGGCCTTCAGCAAGACTTTCAACATAGTTTGTAAGCTGGGAAGATTTGTTGGTGATAAGCATTATAAATGTTTTTAAAAATCTTCTCTAATGCACCTGCCTCAAATTATACAGTACATGTCCAAAGATCTGAATGAAATAATTGTGTATGTGTGTATGTACAATATATTATATGAGTACATATATGTGTGTTTATACATTTAGAAAACATTTATCTACATTAAATTTAAAGAACATAAGCAAAATAATGTTTATCAATAAAAGCTGTAAATGCTGATTATCAAATAAACCAATGTAAATTTTTGCTAAGTTTTCATCACAGTATCAAAAATTATTTGCTTGATATGATTTAAAAAATGGCTACAAAACTATAGCCTCTACTGCAATCACAGTATTGAACACTATAGTAATTTGAAAAGATTCTGTCAAGGCCAAAAACATTATAATGCTAAGATAAATGTGTCCTCATAAATGGCAAGGATTTGTGTGGGTGAAAGGGAGAATAATGTGTATACTGAACATTCCCTAGGCTTATTTAAGTTTTCAAAGTTTCATCTTAACAATGGATTTCAAAGAAAAACCTATGTGGATGACAGTTCTTCTCTAAAATCCATTCAAGGACATATACTCAGCAATAAGTAGGAAGATAGAAATCATCAATATCACAATATCAATTATACTCATGGTTAAATAACTCTCAAAACATTTCTCTTTGTCCCTTGGACTAAGTGTTTCCAGGGAACTGTTTTAGTTAATAAACATCTCTCAACTGTAAGACTTGAAACAATTTCTATCAAACTCAATTTCATTCTATTGACAAAAATTTCAGTATTAAAAATTACAATCTTATATGCACATTTAGGGTTCACCAAGTTAAGTTATTTTTAAAATTGACCCTCCCTACATAACTATGTCATGAATGTTATCATTTTCAAAAATTAGTCATTTTAGAAGACTACTTTATGATTAATTTGGAACCTAAATTTTTAGTTTTAGAAATGAATGCATTTCTTTCATTTATAAATATTTTATATACTCTCTCACACTTTCAATATGCATATTTATATAAAGCATACACTGCATACATGTACATATATACTGTACTTTGTAGTCCACTTACTACGCTTTCCCATTACCTTCTTCTTCCCACCAAACACCTTCTTCTACCCAATATGTGCCATTCATATTTTCATGTCTTTTTGGTTTGTTTGTTGCACATTTCACTTCATTCGGGTTGTGTGAAAGAGCACTTGAGTGAAAACAGCTTGTCATAATGTGAAGATTTTTTTGTAAACAGAGATGATTTGGAAGTTTCAAACATGATACATTTAATTTTAGATTAAAATACTAATTTTTACTAGAGTTCATAAGCCAATAAAATGTATTCAAAAAAATGAGGAAATCATTTTGTTGAACTTAGATGTCTCCTTACTCCTATGCTTTGCTAATTCATGTATCTATAGTTCTAAAAAATCTCAATTTATCAGCTTCTTAAATTTTCATTATTTTGTAAATTTTTTATTAGATATTTTCTTTATTTACATTTCAAATGCTATCCTGAAATTTCCCTATACCCTCCCCTATGCCCTGCTCCCCTACCCACCCATTCCCACTTCTTGGCCCTGGCATTCCCCTGTACTGGGGCATATAAAGTTTGCAAGACCTAGGGTCCTTTCTTCCCAATGATGGCTGACTAGGCCATTTTCTGCTACATATGCAGCTACAGACATGAGCTCTGGGGGCACTGGTTAGTTCATATTGTTGTTCCACCTCTAGGGTTGCAGACCCCTTCAGCTCTTTGGGTACTTTCTCTAGCTCCTCCATTGGGGGCCTTTAATTGGAACTTTTTGTAAATTATATAAATGAATGTTAAAGGATTGCCATCTCTAAGAAATGGAAGTTTCGGGATAGCATTTGAACACTAGCAAAATTTAAAATATTAGGTTTGCTGCTTTAATCTTTACTTTTAAGTAAGTAAGCTTTACTTTTAAATTCCGTATTTCCAGTTCGCTTTCTACTTGTTTTTTTAGGTAATGGAAATTAATCATTTTTTATTTATGTAACACTCATTCATTGGGAAGAGAGGCCGCTAGGTCTTGCAAACTTTATATGCCCCAGTACAGGGTAATGCCAGGGCCAAGAAGTAGGAGTGGGTGGGTATGGGAGCAGGGCAGGGGTGGTATAGGGAACTTTTGGGATAGCATTTGTAATGTAAATAAAGAAAATATCTAATAAAATAAAAAAAATTCATTGTATCATAAAGCATTTTTCTAAGGTTGTACAGGAGTAACTCACATAACTATCAACTTAGGAACTGAAAATCTTCACTAAATAACAGTTTATGCTAGTTTTAGAGGTAACTGTTATTTGGAAAGTAAATGCAAACTATAGACAATGATTTACAAAAATGGCTATTCAAAGAGAACTATAGTAGATACCAAAGCTACACTGTCCATAATGCTTCTACCACTGAGACATGGTATGATATCTAGGGGCTTTTGATAGGATTGACTTTAGACTTAGTTCATAAAATGAGATAGCCTTTGAGCAATCCTCAGTCCTGCACAGTCTATATTACTACAGTGATATACTCAGGAAAGAAATGATATCTAAGAAACTCAATAAGAGGGATAAAACAGATCTTGACTTGCTACCTGTGAAATGTATGGTTTCTGTGTCTGTCTGGAGAAGAAACCAAAAAGTCACACCTGCTGAGAGAAGATAGTCTTTATCACGATGGCAATTAGAGATTAACATCAAAGAAGTCCTTTCCTTATGCCCTACTAAAACTGTTATACCCTTGAGTAAACACTGAACTTATTATTCGTTGATCTAATAAATTATTTTTGTGCCTTGTGTATGGTTGAAACCAGTAGCATCCAAAATAATACAGAACATAATACACTTTAATGTTCTTCATCAACTTCATAAATGTTTAAATAATTAACAATCATTTAAAAATTTACTCATAGCATCTTTAGTGTCAAATGTTCTGATTTCAAATAAAATGCTCAATTGTTTACTTTACCAAATCTAGTTAATTACTCTCAGTCAAAAAGCATTATCATTAATGACATTTATGTAATTATCAGTAAAATGAAGACATTTTGAATTGGTTCACTTATTATCAAAGTGAAATTTTTATACAAGTTGTATTATTCTATTAACATGAGGATGCCAAATGGGAAATTAATGTATCCTTTTCATAAACTGGTTATAAAATTAAAAAGGCAAAAGTCATGTGAATATTTTTGAACAAGAAATATCATTTAACTCATCAATTGATATATTTTACTACAAATAATCTTCATAATTATAATCCTCCTAATACTAACCCTTCAGTATTTTTTAAATTTTTAAAAATTTTTATTCAATATTTACATCATTTATATTTCAAATGTTGTCCCCTTTCCTAGTTTCCCCTCCAAAACCCCTCTATCCCTTACCCCTCACCCTGCTCACCAACCCACCCATACCCTACACTGGGGCATAGAGCCTTCAAAGGACCAAAGGACTCTCCTCCCATTGATGACCAACTAGGCTATCCTCTGGTACATATGCAGTTGTCATGAGTCCCACCATGTGTACTCTTTGATTGGTGATTTAGTCCCTAGGAGCTCTGGGAGTACTGGTTAGTTTATATTGTTGTACCTCCTGTGGGGCTGTTAACCACTTCTTCTCTAGCTCCTTCATTGGGGACCCTGTTCTAAGTCCAATGGTAGGCTGCAAGGATCCACCTCTGTATTTTTCAGGTACTGGTGGAGCTTCTCTGAAGACAGCTATAACAGGCTTCTGTCAGTATGTACATTTTGGCATCCACAAGAGTGCCTGCATTTGGTAATTGTATATGGGATGATCTCTAGGTGGGACAGTCTCTGAATGGCCTTTCCTTCAGTCTCTGCTCCACACATGGGTACACTGTTCCCCCTTCTAAGAAGGATCAAAGTTTCCCACACTTTGGTCTTCCTTCTTCTTGAGTTTCATGTATTTTGACAATTGTATCTTGGTTATTCCGAGCTTCTGGGCTAATATCCCCTTACCAGTAAGTGCATATCATGTGTGTTATTTTGTGATTGGGTTACCTCACGCAGGATGATATCCTCCAGATCCATCCATTTGTCTAAGAATTTCATAAATTCATTGTTTTTAATACCTGAGTAGTGCTCAATTGTGTAAATGTACCACATTTTCTGTATCCACTCCTCTGTTGAGAGACATCTGGATTCTTTCCAGCTTCTGGATATTATAAATAAGTTTGCTATGAACATAGTGGAATATTTGTCCTTATTACATGTTGGAGCATCTTCTGGGTATATACCCAGGAGTGGTATTGCTGGATCCTCAGGTAGAGTAACTATGTCCAGTTCTCTGAGGAACTGCCAGACTGATTTCCAGAGTGGCTGTACCAGCTTGCAATCCTACCAGCATTGGAGGAGTGGTTCCTCTTTTTCCACATCCTTGCCAGTATCTGCTGTCACCTGAGGTTTTGGTCTTAGCCATTCTGACTGGTGTGAGGTGAAATCTCAGGGTTGTTTTGATTTGCATTTCCCTGATGACTAAGGATGTTGAACATTTTTTAGGTGCTTCTCAGCGCTTCGGTATTCCTCAGTTGAGATTTCTTTTAGCTCTGTACCCATTTTTAATAAGGTTATTTGATTTTCTGGAGTCTAACTTATTGAGTTCTTTATATATATTGGATATTAGTTCTCTATTGGATGTAGGATGTTAAATTTTTTTTTCCCAATCTGTTGGTTGCCTTTTTGTCTTATTGACAGTGTCTTTTGTCTGACAGAAGCTTTGCTATTCTATGAGGTCCCATTTGTCGATTCTTGATCTTATAACACTAGACTTTGGTGTTCTGTTCAGGAATGTTTCCCCTGTTCCCATATGTTTGAGGTTCTTCCCCAATTTCTCATCTATAAGTTTCAGTGTCTCTGGTTTTATGTGTAGGTCCTTGATCCACTTGGACTTGAGTTTTATACAAGGAGATAAGAATGGATTGATTCACATTCTTCTGCATGCTAACTGCCAGTTGATCTAGCACCATTTGCTGAAAATGCTGTCTTTTTTCCCACTGTATGGTTTTACTGCCTTTGTCAAAGATTAAGTGACCGTAGGTGTGTGGATTCATTTCTGGGTCTTCAGTTCTATTCCACTGATCTCCCTGCCTGTCTCTGTACCAATTCCATGCAGTTATTTTTTTTTTTAATCACTATTGCTCTGTAGTGAAGCTTGAGGTCAGGGATGGTGATTTCACCAGAGGTTCTTTTATTGTTGAGAATAATTTTTCCTATTCTGTTTTTTTTTTGTTATTCCAGATGAATTTGGAAATTGCCCTTTCTAAATCTATGAAGAATTGAGTTGGATTTTTAATGGGGATTGCATTGAATCTGTGCTTTGCTTTCAGCAAGATGGCTATTTTTACTATATTAATCTTGCTGATCCATGAACATGGGAGATCTTTCCATCTTCTGAGATCTTCAACTTCTTTCTTCAGAGAACCCTTCAGTTTTTAAAAGTCACTTTAAGATGCTTTGCCTTTCTCTTCTTTATTTTATGAATGCTTGCTTATAATTTGAATTATTAAATGCTTATATATTCCTTCATTTTGCAAATACTTATATAAATAAAATGTTTGTGAAATATGAATGTTTTTATGAATATAAATGTTTGTGAAAACATAACCTTTTACTGACTGAAGAAATTTTTTGTGTCAGTTCAATACAGAGGTCAAAAAGGACCGATGCTGTTGGCCAAATGTATATATTCAAATCTTTGCCTAGAAAATTTTCAACCATGTCCCAGGTACTAATGATTCGTGAGAATAGTTGTGTTCAGTCTCTCCAAAACAGGAAAAAAATATACAAGTACTTATCATTTTGTATTTACACAGTTAAACACACATAGCAAATGCATGTTCAGTATCTCTGTACCCTGCTGTAGCAAATAGGAGTGAAATGGAATTGAAATATATGACTTTGTTGAGACTACTTCCTTCAATGTATCATTCAGATTCTATAACTTGCCATTTAGTGTGAGAGGAGTGATAATCACAGAGAGTTTTCTCGTGCAGCTGTAAGATGCTATATGGATTATAGAAATAAAGAGCCAAGGTGAAGGGAGAGGAAGTAAATGTTTGAATGGAATAAATTAAAAAGCTACAGTCATCCCTCAATACCCATAGGATTGGTTCCATTATAAAATGGCATAGTATTCACATATAACCTATCCATGTCTTCTTGTACAGTTCAAATAACCTTTATAGTTATTAATGCTCACTGTGTTATAAATACTTTGTAAATAGTTGTAATATGATTTGGGAATTGTAAACTACATATCTACATGAAAAGAACGTATACATATTTGACTAGGTATTTGTGATGCAAAATTGACTGAATTCTTTCATGAAGAACCTGAACATAGGGAGAGCTTCTATAAATGTGGAGTCTAGGTTTAGCAAAGAACATTTTTATAAGAAAAGACCATTATATTTTGAGGTTTGCCAAAAACAAATGACAAAATTCTGAAAGTAAGAGCTAAGAGACAGAAAAGGAAATGTGGCAGAAATGATGAAAAGGAGCAGTCAGAGTTGAGGGAGGAGACCTGCAAGAAGGGAGAAGTTCCATATTAATTTGTTAGACATGAATGGTTATGTTATAGATAGATAGATAGATAGATAGATAGATAGATAGATAGATAGATAGAGTTAACCTGAACAAATTCTGAGGGACAGCTGAAGTTCTAGAAGTATGAACTGTATCAATATGAAAACCAAGAATGAGGACATGCACATAAAATTTTATGATGGGTATGTCTTTTGTATTTTTATGGCTTATGAATATATAATTATTATTTTTAACTGTCTAGTATTACATATTGTGTTTCAACTCCATACTTTATAAATACCTACCATCTAAAAAACTGAAGAAAAAAATTCTGCTATAATTAACTTCAAGTTTACTGTTCTGAAAGAATCAGTTAAGTATGTGTTTTTTGTTCTCCACCTTTGATATTATGAGTCAATTTTACTATTGGTCGCAATTATCACTTTTGCAGTACAGATTTCTTCAGTTATGCAGATGCATCTCTACAATATGTTATGTTCTTTATTTTTACTATTACCATTTGCAATGCTGAACTGCTTCTTAATTTACTAATGCAAAATATTTATATATTATTTTAGTTTTAGGCATGCACCCTAAGGTTGACAGTTATTACTTTTAAGACAAAGATAAGAAGCAAAGATGAGGATTTCTTTCTTTCTAGATACTTTTAGGTATCAACACATGTACAGACTTAATGATGATAAGCAAAGAATAAGTCATTTTGTTTTCAGGTTCAGGGATATGGGGATTAGACACATCACAGCTGTCTTAGAAGTCATAACAATGAGCTTGATTCTCACCTCTGTATATTACTAGCTGCTTCAGTAAATAAAATCCATCCTATCTAAATATTCTGTAACTTGTGGTTCTGATAAAAAACAAATTCTGATATAAAAATTTACTTTTATATTGCATTAGTCAGAGGAAATACATATTCGAAAATCTTTGAAAAACTGAGATTGTGAGATGAAGGACATAAATGCTTCTTCTGTTGTTCTAAATAGCTTTCATCATACAGAATTAATAAGAACCCAAATAAAGTACAAATAACATTTCAAAACCTTACTCCTAGGCTTTGTGAGGTATAGAAGAGTAAGTACAACCAATTGCTAGGCATCAAAGTGTTTGTTAATTGAATATACCATAAGCTGTATATAATGCACAAATGTAAACTTGATCTTTGTACGTCCAAAATATAGGGGCATAGTCAAATCTTTTCCTGTAATATTTCCCACACAAAAGTTGCCTCGTGGTGAATCTAGAAATATAATGGTTATGAGAAGAAGAAGAAGAAGAAGAAGAAGAAGAAGAAGAAGAAGAAGAAGAAGAAGAAGAAGAAGAAGAAG
>NC_034613.1:71431384-71470570 GCF_900095145.1 Mus pahari | reverse complement strand
AAATGAAAAAAAAAAAAAGCCAAGTCTACAGGTGGTAGTTGGTAAAAAGAAATATATTAGGAAGCAAAACATCTTCATGGTTCCAGGGAAAGAAATCATGCAAATGCTGTGTCTACATGCAGAAATTTTAGATGGGATATGGATACATTGAGAAACCCAATGATTAAATATTATTGTAAATTTTTAAAATATAAGAAGATTAAGAACCAAGTACACATGATGCGCAAATTCATAAGAAAAGGAATTGAGTAGAGCTACAAACTGATTATCACTCTTCTACAACAGTTAGATGATACAATCAACAGGTTAAATCATTTGCATTTGGTATTTGGTATTTATACCTAAGTGACAATACTTCAATTTAAAAAGTTAAGCAAAAAATTCAGGTTTGAGACAGATATACATAATGGAGTTATCTGAGATATTGAGACCAGTAAAGATAATTTATGTTTCTGTTTTTTCTATACATGAAAGTTACCTGCTCAGCATTGTCTTATAACAAAAATTTAGATTGGTATTTACCCACATATCCCCAATTACTTGCATAAAACCTGGTGTACTCTACTCCAACGAAATTTAAGTTCACTGCAAGTATGACAAGTAGGCTCCATCATCCAGAGACAAAAATGAACACTCTGATAGTGGGGAAACAATGTTCTCAAATCCAACTGTGTGAAGTATCAACTTATAATGTGCTTCTTTTAGCAATAATCACAACACATCATTGCTCTTCTCTTCTAACTTAAGTTTCAACAAAAGTAGGAGAGTATTTCAAAATCAGTAGGGGATTCTTTTGTTGAAAGCTAAACATTAGGTTTAGTTCAGCAGTTTGTATCCTATAACACAAATGCACTGTATTTTATGACATATTGTGTATTTAGTAATATTTAGACAAAGGTAAAGTGAAGAAAAATGAATTTGCAGATTGTAAGATCATTTGCAACTATTTCATTAAGAAGTCATATCCAGGCAAGGCCTTAATGAAGTGGTAATGAGGGGAAAATGTGCTGCCAGAACAGGCATTAGAGAAAACCTAGAGACTGTAGCTCAGTAAAGTGATAATGAGGGAGAAAATTCTTCTATCTTTGTCTTGGCTTATGCTTCTTTGTTTCAGAATGTTGGATATATCCCTTAAATCTTAGTCGTTTCCATGGGAAAGAGATAAAACAGAGTTAAGGGGTTGGATTGTGGAGAGAAGGGGGGATAAATTTAAACTGAAAATGGCAATAAAAATAGTACTTCTCATGCCAAAACCATTGATATAAGCCCTCAGTAACAGGCAGGGTCATATTCATATTTACTGATAAGGAAGACACTGTTGAAGACCCTTGTTTGAAATTACAGAACAAGTATTTGTAAAACCTAAAATGAAGGATAGTGAAACACACTTTCTTATTCAGACATCTTTACTCAGCATTGTAAGAAAACTGTCCTAGGTGAGAAGTCTTGACTCTGCCCCTAAACAGATGTTTCCTTTGAGGGAAATCTTTCATGGTATACAGCCTTGAGCCTCATCTGTCAATTAGCTGATAGATCGATAAATGCACTAACATAAAAAAAAAAAAAAAGTTAATGAGTCTCCTAAAATGTGTACTTTAAATATTCCAATAGGATTAGATCAGGCCTATAATGCTAATTCACTATTCTTCGTGTAGGTCTGATTAAAGTCTCTTAGTTAAGATGTCTCAAACTGCTCATCTAAGCCAAATAAAGCTTTCTTCTTGAAGATAATGCTGGAAAATTCTAGTATACTTGATTTCATACTCACATATGGGGCATTTTTGTTATATTTTTAGGTTTTCTATGTTGATATGGTAGAAAACTCAATAGAAAATTCTCTCTTAAAAAAAAAGTGTTAAAGCTTTCACAGAATCTAAGTTGTCTGCATGAAACTTTTTCTTACAAATACTATTAAAATTTTATATATATATATATATATATATATATATATATATATATATATATATATGTGTGTGTGTGTGTGTGTGTGTGTGTATCATTTACATATAAGGTAACTAGGCATCTAAAAATAATTCCCCAAAAACAATAAAATGAATATGATTAGTACATACTATTTATATATTCAGAGATTTTAAGTGAGTTTGACACATAAGTTTTAAATGATAATCTGCTTCTTTATAAACATTGGTAGATTTTGTAATAGAGACTCTTGTAACTATAATTATATTAGGAATACAATGTTACTATTGAGATCCACTGCCTAAGAATCAACTTTTTTTAACCCTAGATAGGCCTCATGACAACCGCAATATGGGAGAGGATTTAATAATAGGATGAAAAACAAAACATCTCTGGGTGAGTAAATAAATAAATAAATAAATAAAAGAAAACACTAAAGTATTCAAACAAGTAAAAGAATGGTTAAATCTTCTGGGAAGAATTTCCCTGATCTGTAAGGAAGATAGAGAGAGTAAATATTGACAGACCTGTGAAGGATGGGGGCTCTGTGTGGAATCAGAGGTGGCAACATAAGCAGCCTGTGTGAAGGCATAACTCTTGAATCGAGGCTTAGGAGATGAAGAAGTTTGTTCATAGCCCTGTGCTAGACTGACTGTGATCTGGAAGTAGGTTGGAGAAGAGAAGAAGAGAGAAGAGTGACAATGGGATTAGTAATTGGAAAGAACTTCTGTCAAACTCACAAGAAAACAAAACATTAAATTCAAAGGTTGAAATGAAACACTTAATATTAAGCAAACAAATGACAGTAAAATCTAATAATTTTAATGGAAAAATTCATAGCTTTGCTCTTTATGGAAAGGAAAAACACTGAGAAGATAATGAAGGTAGGATTTAACACTCAGTTTCCACAGGGATATAACTCCAGCAGTTCTATAGCATGAGATTTTAAGGTCTAGCAAAAATGGGCACGCAAAAGCAATTTCCTCTGAACTCAAAGTAAATAAAGCCAGAATTCATCAGTTCAATATCTTGGTATGGACTGAAGCTTTCATGAGCATATAAATAGAACTAGCTCAAGAGACTCAAAGATTAGGCCCAGGAACTTTGAATTCCTTTAGCAAAATGTTGTTAAAGGCTTTCTCAACATTGATTTTTTTTTTTTAGGAAAATAAGACACCCAGGATACCTACTGCTGAGAATTAGAAAAAAATCTAGTTAGTAGAATTCCTTTTTACTTATCACAATGATGAAACAGTTTTAGCATATACACATATATTTTTGATTTAATAGGTAGTAAGCAGGATTTAAACTATGTTATTTAAAATGTTACTTTTAATAATAAAAAACTATTAAGTCATAGTCAACACCACATACTTAAAATGCAGTTTTGAACAAAAAGCTTGTCCTTTCTCTTTGACTGGCCTTCTGTACTTTACCATGATTGATGGCAAACCTGTTTAATGCATATATGAGATTTTCTTTAATTTTATATCACTTTATACAGTAGAAATATAATATGCTATATATTGTAAATTGATTTAATATAATACATACTGATAGTTATGCATTTAATAACATTCTGTGAAAATTATACTATATGTGTCACATGAGGTTTACAAGGTTTATAGAGTCTTCTTGTACAAAGGAAATGCTATACACACATAAATATTGCTACATAAAGTATACACATTACATACATGTATGTGAAAGTTATACATAACAATTAACATAAAACTAAAACCTCTCTCATATAAGTGGTCCTATTTTACCTGTTGAGAATAATGCATCTGGTGATGTAATTGAAAATGTTCTTCTCTAGTTACTTTTGAAGATGGCCTGGGCAACATTTCCACTTCCTGAATGGCTTCAATGCTCACTTGTTGAGGCAAAACTTGAAAGAGTGATGTGATGTACATTAAGATGGACTTCTTGTCTGGATAAGTGGTAGCAACATCTGTAAGCACATTAACAGCAAACATCAATTTTTGGTTTCTATATTTGAGACTCTGAAAGGGTAATGAACAAATCAATGTTACAGGAAGAAGACAGATTAATGAGCACTTGTTTGTCCATGAACGTCCTCTAAAGACTAATTAGAACATGATAATCAGGCCTAAAATGTCCTTGCAATTTGGCAAACCAATGAGATGAGCACTAAAGTTAATTTCTTTTTCTTCTTCACATAAAAACTTCATTCTAGAATACTTTATTTCCTAAGTAAAATGGCCGAAACTAGCTAATCTAAGTGAGTAGCTTTCATTAGATAATAAACTATTTTTAATTACATTTTCTTTCTATGGAAAGTTATATTGGTATGTTAATTAAAATTTTGCATTTATAATTAAATAATTAGAGGAAAGATTTAATGCTTTAAACCTTCTAATCACTTTTTCTCTTATAAATTTATATGCAGAACAAAATATCTTTGTCTTAAAATGAGCCTTGTATTTTACCAATAAAAATGAAAACAACATCAGCCTTGGTTGCTTTGGAATCTCCATGGGACCCCCTCAGCCAAGAACTCTACAGAATATAACCCCGAACCACCACTAGAAGTCTTGACTGGCTACAAAAGATGGCCAGATCAGACTCCATATCCTCCAGTACTAGGATTCCTCATTTGGGTAATATTCATGGATTCTACGCTAATGCTAAGACAGAGGCTCACTCTCTGAAAACTGACAGCAGAATATCATTGCAAAGAACAGCATCAATACAGCTCCTGGAATGTAAAGAGGTCAAGCTGGTGCCTATTAGGACCTTTACTCCTGTGTTCCAGCTCTTTAGCATGGAAAAGTACTCTGCAAGCTGTGGAAAGAGAAACCTGCACACCAACCCAGCTACAAAACCCTCAACCTACAATCCTATAATTTACCCTGCCTATGAAATGTGCTAGGGCAATGCTGGTGCAAAACATGTGGGAGTTGTCATCCAATGTTTGGTTTAAGTTGAGGTTCATGCCACAAGAGGAAGTCCGGGCCCTACATTGCCTCAATGGCTTGGTGATTGTTGTAGGACTCCTAACAATGGGAAGAGTACATCTCTGGCTGTTTTTACTGCTCTTGAGACTATTTCATTCTTATTGGGTTGTCTTTTCCAACATCAAACACTTTGGAGATATAGGAATAGCAGGATAGAAGGGTAGATTATTGAATCTACTTTTAGACTAAAGACCATTAACAAATTAAACATTTTATGTTTAGTATGGACTTTGTGTATTAATACATATTTAGCATTATATTTTGTTACAACATACTATGTATATATGATTCAACTCTTATATAAGCTATTGTACCTGTGGAACACATTTAAAAATGTAATGTGAATCTTGGATGACTGTCTAGGTAGACAACAGTCTCTGTCATTTCCATATTTTTTGTAGAGATTCTTGGAAACATTGTAATGCCTGGCAATACAAGATATTTCAGAGACTTAGTAACACTAGAGTATATGTCCTATAAAGGAATAAGACACAGAAATGAATACTAGAAGACTTGGAATTCAACCCTCACACATACAGCCAGTTAATTATGTAAAAAATTTCCAATGCTTAATTAACAAGTACTGATAAAAAAACTGGATATAAATATGTGAAAGGAGGAAACTAAATGTCTATCCCTCACATTTGTCCCTAAATAGGATATCTGTATTACCCATTGCAAAGCTCAAGGCATATTGCAGAAGATGGAGCACAGAGTTAGGAGCCAGAGTTTGAGTAAGAATGTTGTATCTTATAGACATGGCATAACCATTTCACCCACAAATTAACTGCAGCTTCCAAAGCATAAAGCCCTCAGATGATTAATATAGTCACCACTCTTTCATTCATGATGAGATATAAATGAGGATATACTTCTTACTGAGGGACTATGGACAATTCATGGGTGATAGGAAAAATCATGTCATTCATTTCAATGATGGAGCCACTGATAAGTTGCCCAGGATACAGTAAGTAAGTCCAACTTGTGCCCATGCAATGAATCCCTATTAAACAAAGTAGGTCAAACTTGAAATAAACTTCAAAGTATAAGGGTCTTTGGAGGAATAATAAATGTTTGAGGTGGAGAAATAGAATAAGAGATGATAATAGATGGGTAAAAGAAATTCATATAGAGTGTGAATTGTGAATTCAGTAAAAAAATAAAAGCTCATTGTTCTAAGCACTTGTTGCTCATGCATGAGGTCAAGAATTTAGATCCCATGAACTAGCAACTACATAAATGTCCAACGGTTGTGGTAGTTCATCTGTAATTACAGCCTCATGAAGGTGGAACTAGAGGGTTTCTGGAACAAGTTGGTAGCAAGACTAAGCACATGTTTGGTCTCTGAGTTTGAGAGACCTGGCCACATTGGATAATGTAAAAAGAGTGATTAAAAATAGCCGGGCAGTGGTGGCACATGCCTTTAATCCCAGCACTTGGGATGCAGGGGCAGGGGGATTTCTGAGTTCCAGGCCAGCCTGGTCTACAGAGTGAGTTCCAGGACAGCCAGGGCTACACAGAGAAACCCTGTCTCGAAAAACTAAAAAAACTAAAAAACTAAAAAAAAAAAAAAAAGTGATTAAAGATGATTATGGACAAGAAATTTTGGCCTCTGACTGAAAGGACTCATATGAACACTGCCACCTCCCCACAAATATGCTTTCACACACAACCACACACACACGCATACACACACACACACACACACACACACACACACACACACGAAGACATACATGTAAAGGAAAACAGAAAAAACATAAACAACTCCACTCAAAATGAATCAATTGTGTCTAATATAGGAATCCCAAGTAATATTTCAAGATCTTGTCACAGGTAATAACTTTCTGGTTAAAATTCAAGAAATTAGAATACAATTGGAAGAACTGACACACTGGATATCAACTCATTGAAAATATTCAGGAGAGCGAAAGCGACTACACAGTGAAGAGAGAACCTACAGCAAACGAAAGAGTGGCCCTTCAGTCAACATACTAAGCAATGGTTATTTTTGAACAAGACTATAATACTATGAAAACTTTAGGAAAGTAAGACTAGTATGTGCAGACTGGATTTGTGTAGATAAAAATGGGGGAAAGAAGAGGAATGAATTAACTTCAATGTAAGCAGGCAATTAAATGAAAGGGATGATAAAATATTCTAAAAAATGACACAATTAACATCATCCAATTTTCAAATTGCTTTATAAAGGGACTAATAAATTTTGCATAAAATGAAGGATAACGCAGAGGAAGACAGCTGAGCATTGATGGTTCCATGGCTACTATAGCAAGTAACAATTAAGTTTTGCAGGCAAATGGATGAAACTAGAAAATATCATCCTGAGTGAGGTAATTCAGACCCCAAAGCATGTGCATGGTATGTATTCACTAACAAATGAATATGAGCAGAAAATAAAGGTACAGAATACCCAAGATACAGTCCACAGAACTCAAAAAAGTCAACAAGCTGAAGTGCCCAAGTAAGGATGAGTCAGCCCTATTTGGGAGAAAGAAGAAAGCAGTCACAAGTGTGGAGAGAGGGAGGGACCTGGGAGGGAAAGTGGATGGGGTTAGGGGGAAGTGAGCAAGCAAAGCAGAGAGGAACTTGATCTGGTATTGGGTGAGGGAAAAGGACTGAAGCCCTGAGGGCCAGCAGAAAGAATGCAAACTGGCAATCTCAGGAAACAGAAGGTTGACAGGACCCTCCAGAATGCATCAGAGACCTGGAAGGTGAGAGACTCCTAGGAATCAAAGGGAGGGAACTTAGATGAAATGGCCAACAGTAGGGAGAGGGAAATTATACAGCCCACCTCCAGCAGGAAGACTGGGTATGTGAGGGAATGTGGTTGCCATCCCACAGTCATCTCTCTGACCCATAATTGCTCCTTCCTGAAAGAAATACTGAGATGGAAATGGAGAGGAGCCTGAGGAAAAGAAGGTCCAGCAACAGGCCCAAAGTGGGACCCAGCTCAATGGGGGGTCCCAAGGCCTGACACTATTACTGAGGCTATGGAGAGCTCACAAAAAGGGACCTATAATGACTGCCCTCTGAAAGACCCAACAAGAAGTTGAAAGAGTCAGATGCAGATATTTGCACCCAACCAATGGACAGAAGCAGCTGACCATGGTTGTTGAATTAGGGAAAGCTGAAAGAAGCTGAGGAGAAGGGCAATCCTGTAGGAGGACCAGCAGTCTCTATTCATCTGGACCCCTGAGATTTCTCAAACACTGAACCCCCAAACAGACAGCATACACCAGCTTGTATGTGTGTGGCCTCTGTCACACATACAGTAGAGGACTTCCAGGTCTGTGTTCATTCAGAGATGAAGCACCTAACCCTTAAGAGACTGGAGGCCCCAGGGAGTTTAGACATCAGGTAGGGTGGGGCTGGGGCATCCTCTTATAGACAGGGGGAGGAGAGAGGGTGTGGGATGTAGAGCAGTCACAGGATGGATAGGAGGCAGGGAATGGAATATAGGATGTAAAAAATAAATTAATTTTAAAAAATAAATAAAGCTGTAAGGGAAAAATGAAAAGAAACTTTCTGACTCTGGGATTGTTATCATGTTTCAAAAGCAGTGGCAACGACTCCCTTCTGGAATTCTGCTAGGCTTGAGTAAATTTGCACCAAATAAACCTCAAATTTAGAATGGAAGTTTATTAAGAAGAGAATTAGTGTCTGAGTAATCAAGTTTAAAAGCTATATTGAGCTTCTCTCAGTTGTGAATATTGTCATATCCTGTACCTACTCCTCACAACTTGGAAATAACGTCTTCAATAGGCAAGCACTCACCATGGCTGATTCGGAAACACCCTCATTTCAAGGACTGCTTGAGGAATATCATTTTTTTTCTTATGAGAGTAAGTAATAAAGTAAGTATTATGTTTTTGTTTATAATATCTAGGGATAGCTTAATCATTTGCTGAAATTCAAAGACGACATTCATTTGTACTTGTAAATTGATTACTGAGTCTATATTAGATATGAGTAGAGTTCATTTGAAGGAGAAATTCTGACTTTAGAACTAGATTTCTTAAAAATACATCTCTTCAATGTATGTGTGTATGTGCATGTGTGTGTGTGTGTGTGTGTGTGTGTGTATAAAGTATGTTCAAAATTTTTTGCTCCTATTCCCTTATCTGTGAAGCAAAAGGCCATCTTCATCTAATGATAGTGCTAGAAAAACTACAGGAAATGTTCAGAATCTTACATCAAACTTCATGTAAATTTGATGAGAAAAGGAAACCATTTCTTAGCAAACAAACCAGTTACCTTTTGTTCATATAAAAACAAGCAAAACTTCCCAGATTAATGAAAGACTGAATATATTGTTAAGTAGGATATTATAGAGACACTGAATGATAGTTTTAAAAGAATATTTAATAATATATTTATGCCAGCACCTTAGCAAATAAGCAATATATTTTCTAATTTATATTGGCATTTATAACAATTTTAGAAATGAAGACTTTCCATCCAATAATATTTCTATGAATGAAGTGAGTATATTGCTAGATTGAAAATAATCTATCTTTATCTCATATATGCTTACTATTGAGTACACACAATATTATAGTAAGGTAATTATATTTTTCATTGTAATGAAAGAATCTACAAAGATCAAATGAGATAAAAAAAAGTGGCATAAATTTACTCTTCATTGCACCCACACCCTTGAAAAGTCAATGAGTTTGGTATAAAAATGATACCTTCCAAAAACCTCAAAACCAAAAAACTATTCCTGTCTTGGGCAGTCAAATTCTGGAATATATGATTAGCCAGCTGCCAAGCATAACCTTGAAATACTTCTGGGAAATCTTCTGAAATGTCTAGACCATCCAAATCAAAGGCCAGATTTTTTTTCCTCAGGGAAATGAAGAAATTAAAATACTGTATTTTAATGCCCATCGCATTTAACAGGAAAGAACCAAGATTTTAAAGATAACATATGTGTAAAAGTACATAATGGCACAGTCTTCTTTTTAAGAGAAGATTTATTTTTTCAATTAAATTAGGGGTTACCATTCAGACATCATCATAAAAATAAATTTGTAGAATTTTCTAAAGAGTTAATATAAGGAAAAACAAACAAACAAACAAAACCAACAAAGCAAATAATGAGTTCACTTTTCAAAAGAGAAGAGGCATGGGTGAACTAGGAAAAGTGTATGGTCAGACATCCTTAATGGAAAACTGTAAGGACATGTATGTTAGCAAAACTGAAATTGGTGGTTGCAAAAATATCAGTTCATATGGATATAAATGCTAAAAACAATCACCAAAGGAAGTGAACTAGCCTATGATTTGAAATTTCCACGTGTTTTTGCTTTAGTGGAATGATTTCTAAAAGGTAAAGTTGGCAGCTTGTAGACAACATCAGAGCATTAACTAAATCATTAAGGAATTCAATTGTTTTCAGTTTTCACATTTTACATTTGGTGCCGATTTCAAGATATGTGTATTTTCCATTTTCAAGTCACTAAATGACAATGAACAACAAAATGAGAAATAATTACGTGTGCAGGGGCTCTAATTTTAAATTCCTTTGCAATCTGAAAAAATAATGCTTTCACCAGACTAAAAATATTAATTGATCTATGTTTAGTATTTTGTGCACTGATGCTAATATTGCTTCTATCCTTTAATAATAATGTTTCTCATTAGAGGACTTTAAAATATAGTTGTGGAAATAATTTACATTGATAAAAATGACTCAGTTCCCTAAATAACACTAATAAAAACAAAACAATGTTTATTTATTTATTGATGTGAAGTGGCAAATTATTTCTTCTTTTAAACATGTAATTCTTCTTCTCAATATGCTTGTGATGTCGCAAGAAAAAATTATCACCATGATCCAGCCATATAGAAAACAGTGGCTCAAAATTCATAGTACTTAAGAACAGAAAGACAAGAAAGACTAAGGCACCCTCTTCTACATATGCAGCTAGAGCCATGAGTCCCACCATGTGTTTTCTTTGGTTGATAGTTTAGTCCCAGGGAGCTCTGGGGGTACTGGTTAGTTCATATTGTTGTTCTTCCTATGAGGCTGCAAAGCCTTTCAACTGCTTGGTTCCTTTCTCTAGCTCCTTCATTGGGGACCCTGTGCTTAGTCCAATGGATGGCTGTGAGCATCCACTTCTGTGTTTGTCAGGCACTGGCAGAGCCTGTCTGGAAACAGCTATATCAGGTTCCTGTCAGCAAGCACTTGTTGGCATTCACAATAGTGACTGGGTTTGTTGGTTGTTTATGGCATGGATCCCCAGGTGGGGCAGTTTCTGGATTGTCATTCCTCAGTCTCTGCTCCACACTTTGTCTCTGTAACTCCCTCCATGGGAATTTTGTTCTCCGTTCTAAGAAGGATCAAAGTATCCACACTTTGGTCTTACTTTTTCTTGAGTTTCATGTGTTTTGCGAATTGTATCTTAAGTATTCTGAGCTTCTGGGCTAATATCCAATTATAAGTGAGTGCATATCATGTGTTTTATTTTGTGACTGGGTTATCTTACTCATGATAGTATCCTCCAGATCCATTCACAGGCCCTTGGTCCTGTGAAGTTTATATGCCCCAGTATAGGGGAATACCAGGGCTAGGAAGCAAGAGTGAGTGGGTTGGCGAGCAGGGGAAGGGGGAGGGAATAGGGATGTTTTGGAGGGGAAACTAGGAAAGGGGATAACATTTGAAATGTAAATACAGAAAATATCTAATAAAAATAAATAAATAAATAAATACAACAAGAAAAAACAGGAAAGAAACATATATACATAAAACTTCTACATTTGTGTGTGTGTGTGTCTGTGTGTTCTTTCTCTGTGTGTTTGTGTCTGTGTCTGTGTGTTGTGAGTGAATATGTGAAAGTCAGAGGAAAACTTGAAAGAATTGGTTATTTCTTTAAACTATGTGGGTAACAGATAGAACTGAGTTCATTCAGCCTAGTGGCAAGATCCCTGTTCTCTTAGCTATATTGCTAAGAATTAAACCCTGGAATTAAAACCATTTAGTTATTTTTACATCTAACTAAAAAATATCCTGATAATCATTAATATACAAGCACAATCCTAATATCAGGTATTTAATTTTATAAATAATAGCATGTAGAAATTATATTGATAAAATTACTGTATTAAAAGAAATTGTATTCATTTAATTACATTGTAGGGGGGTAAATCATGAAAGATGAAGTTAGAGATATAGATAAATAAATATTCACATAAAACAATTAAATATTCTTTCTGCCTCCTCTTCTATGGTATTTTCTGAGCCTTAGTAAGATGGATGGCAAAGGCATCCTATTTAGGGCAAAATATTAACTGTCTGTCTTCTGTACTTGACATGGATATTGATTGTACAGATGAACTCACAGCTGCTGAGTTTTCTGGCCCAAGACCTGCACAATATTAGGCAAAATTAAATTGTAGAACAGATAAAGAACAAATGAGGCTCCACTCCTAACTGTTGAGCTATTAGATTATAACAACCTCTAGAAAAGGGAAGCAATCTGTGAAGAGATGACCAGTGGTAGTTTTCCAATACCAACTGGACTTCTAGGTAAGGGATTAGAATGAAATTTGTTATCCTATTAATTTTAGATATTCTTAGAACAAATAATGAACAGCATCAATTACAGAAATATCAATTAAATGGAAACTCTCACGCTAATGGATATTCCATGTTTCATAAACTATAAGTGGAAAAGTTCTTCAATGAAGAAATACTGCCCATGAGAAAATGATGTCGTGTTAATGAAATGTTGTGTCTGTACATTTTCAGCTCAATAAAAATTAAAAACTTAATCATTTCATAAGTTACTCATTGAGAGTGTACCCTGTGAAATTACATTTATAAATTTTTCAGGTGCTGCAAATATCAGAATAGCTTTTCACTGTATATAATTTAAAACTGGAACAACAGAAACTGAATTGACCTGACAATTTGAAACTGATAAGTTATGGTCTCAGACTATTTATAGAAAAATATTGGTACTTTCTTACAATTCTTTCTACATGTCTATTGTATGAAGAACTATTGGAGTTACCATCTGAGAAAAAAAGTCTATTGACATGTAACTCTGCTTCCTTAATTGTCACCTCTGCTGGGATTGTGCTTTGCTTTTGACCTAGCCAAACAGATTTTTTTTCTTCCCCACTTCTAGAAAAAGTATGTAAGTTTGGGTAGTAAGCTCAGGTCCTATATTTTTAGCTACAACAAAATATTATATTTCTATACTTAAAATTTCATAGCATTAGAAGTAATAATTGATAAATTATAAGGTCAGAATGGTGATGTTTACTTCAAGTTACACAAATTTAGTTGATTATTGTGGTTCTATCTGGCATGCTTTTGGATTTGGTAATATGCCCAAAAGTATAAGAACAATAGTAAAAGAAATATGCCAATGACTATTACTGTAAGGCAGAAACTAAATATAAAATTAATCATTTTAGAAACAAGTATCAGATAACATACTATATAACACATATGATAGGTAGTGTTCTAGCACCAGGTATCACATGCTACATTAGTTGAAATGGTACAAAGCTTAACAAAATCTTGTCACACACAAAGTTCCAAAATTATAATATGATGGATAGTAAAAGATTCTTTCTTGAACTACTGCTGAGTTTTATAATCATCCAATAGAAACATAATAGACTACTGCTGGGATTCACATAGTATCTAAAGCATCAGTGGAAACATGCTGATGAAGCACAGTGAATATACTTGCAAGTTTTAAGCACATATTAAGTCACAGAGACATATTCTGCTTTCGATAGTATTAACACAATTTCATTTGTGCATGGTTTGGGGTTTTCAGTAATATGCGTGAATGATACATATCTTCCCAATTAAAACATAATTTAAACTTCACAGAAATAGATAATCCAATGCAGCATATCAGCAAAGAAAAATAGGAGTGCCAGAGACAGTAAGTATCAAAATCATAAACAAAGCAAAACTGAAGACAATAATACAATTTTACCATGAAATTTTTATTTATGACAATAAAAAAGCATTTGTTATCAATATTACAAACATGAAACAGGATAAAATCATTATCAAAAGAGAGTAAGAGTTGGAACCCTAAGCATATTAAGCCTAAATCTTAAACATAGTTGTTGATTATATGGTCAATATGATAGTATTAAAACTTGTAAATTTTGTGTATATGTACACATGTTAGGTTAATTCTTCTGATCTTTGACCATTTGAGTAAGAAATTTAACAAACTTTCAGTTGCATCAGATAGAATTATGTCAAAGGAATAATGTATTATCAACCAACTACATCCTGAGTGAGGTAACCCAGTCACAAAAGAACACACATGATATGCACTCACTGATAAGTGGATATTAGCCCAGAAACCTAGAATATCCAAGATACAATCTCAAAAACATATGAAACTCAAAAGAAGGAAGACAAAAGTGTGGATACTTCGCTCCTTCTTAGAACGGGGTACAAAATACCCATGGAAGGAGTTACAGAGACAAAGTTCGGTGCTAAGCCAGTAGGAAAAACCATCCAGAGACTGCCCAACCCAGGAATCCATTCCATATACAACCACCAAACCCAGACACTATTGCATATGCCAGCAAGATTTTCATGACAGAACCCTGACATAGCTCTCTCTTGTGAGGCTATGCCAATTCCTGGCAAATACAGAAGTGGATGCTCACAGTCATCTATTGGATGGAACACAGGGCCCCTAATGAAGGAGCTAGAGAAAGTACCCAAAGTGCTAAAGGGGTCTGTAACACTATAGGAGGAACAACAATATGAACTAACCAGTACCCCCCAGAGCTGTGACTCTAGTTGCATATGTAGCAGAGGATGACCTAGTCAGCCATCAATGGGAGGAATAATACTTTTAATAAAAGACAACAAAACCAATAATGTGAAATAGTCAAAAAAATCAAAAGAATTGTTTACCAGTTACAAACTATTTGATCTACAATGATAACTTACCTGCAAAATCTGATAGAGAAATGGTGGCACAAAGTTTGTGGGAGTAATCAACCAATATATGTTTAGATTTGAGGCCTAGTCCATGAGACTGGACACATCCCTGACTGGTGTCTCACAGTCTCATAGGGGACACAAATCTCTCTTAAGGGCAGGCCCTATGCCTAGCAGTAGATGGCCAACAGAAAATTGACTCAGTGGCATCATTTGGAGGTTATTTGTATTATAATTTTTTTTCAGCGTTACCAAGCAAAGAATACATATGGAGAGACCCATGGCTCCAGCTGCTTATTTAGCAGGGAATGGTCTTGTCTGGCATCAAAGAAGGGGGTGGGAGGCTTGGTCCTGTGAAGACTTGATGCTCCAGCATAGGGGAATGCTAGGGTGGTGGATCTGGAGTGGGTGGCTGCGTGTGCAAGCACCCTAGTGCAGGCAGGGGGGAAGAAGATGGGATCAGAGGTTCGTGGATAGAATCCGGAAGGGGAATAACATTTGAAATGTAAATAAACAAAATAAACAATAAAATTTAAAAACAAACAAACAAACAAACTCATGTCCTCCGCTTATGCATTGTGTGCTTATGCATTCTGGCTCCCATTTTGTGCTTTTTTTTTTAATTAATCATTCTATTCATTAATTCACATCTCAAATGATATTCCACTTTCTAATTACCCTCCACAANCCCCCCATCCCACAACCTCTCTCTCCTTCCTTCCCTTTGCCTCTATGCCTTTACCCACCCTCTCCTGCCCCACTCTTTCAGAATTGCTCTACACTGGGGTATTAAACCTCCAGAGGACCAAGGGCCTCCCCTCCCATTGATGTCAGACAGGGATTCCTTTGTTTATGAATGTGTGTGTCTGCATCTATGGGAGATGTCCTATTTCAGGTTTTTGTTTTATTTTTATCTAATTATTATTCTTTAGATGTTTATTGCTCTCTAATGAGAGACAAAAAAAGGTTGTGGATTTTTGATGGATGGGAGATGGAGAGGATTTCAGATGAGTTGGAGGATAGCAAGACATAATCAGAATATAGTATATGAAAAAAGTCTATTTTTAATAAGAAGGGAAATTAGAAGTAAAAATGGAGTGTTTTATACAAATTGCATATAGTTTATAACAGTAAATTCTTATGGATACTCTATTGAGTGTTAAGAATATGAATAATTATTGAAAAAGACTGCATATGCATAAAACAGTGTGCAATAATAAGGACAAATGAATGCTAAATTGTTTATACTACACGTTAACTAAATCGTTATGACTTCCTTCTTGCCTCTCAAGTTCTGAAAGATTATTAAATAGTCAGCTATACTGAAACCAAGATTCAACTCCTCGCTCTCTCTACAGTACATACATTTCCATTTATCTCCAGGTCCTTATATGGAAATGGTATTCATGTGTTGTACCACGAGAGTGTGGTTGATATTTTTATGCTATTCCATCATTTCTGAATCTTGCCATTCCCATTCGGTTGACTAACAAGCGAGATATTTTCTGTGTCTAAATGCTTGCATATGTCTACTTTTCTCTATGATCACTATTACTATCTCATCAAAGATCCTTGTCTTCTGGATTCAATATGCCCAACCTTGACTGCTTTCATGTCTCTGCATCATTTTGTGTTCAAAAACCATCATTAACTTTTCAAATGACGAATTAAAACTTAATAATCTTATTCTTTTTTTTAAAAGATTTATTTATTTATTATATGTAAGTACACTGTAGCTGTCTTCAGACACTCCAGAAGAGGGCATCAGATCTTGTTATGGATGGTTATGAGCCACCATGTGGTTGCTGGGATTTGAACTCCGGACCTTCGGAAGAGCAGTCGGGTGCTCTTACCCACTGAGCCATCTCACCAGCTCTTGAAGTGTTCCTAAAGCTGCCCTGATACATGATTAATGTCATAATTTGCTGATTGTACAGTAATGGCATTTCTCTATTCTTTGTCCAATAACTTAGAGATATTTACCTTGTATTGTCTTTGCGTATAAGAGAGGCTCTTGTTACATCTCTTGGTCTTTGCTCTTTCTTTTCATTTGTTTGTTTGTCCATCTCTCATATATCCCAATATCAGGTTCCTCTCCCTCCCCTTTCTAGTCTCTCCCATTTCCTGTTTCTCCTAGATTCCCCTTCATTTCCCTTAAGAATAGGCTTCACGGGATGTTAACCAAAGATGACCTAATAAGTTATAATATGACTATACATATACTCTCATATCAAGGCAACCCAGTAGGAGGGAAAAGAGTCACAAAAACAGGGAAAAGATTTCGAGATAGTCAACCTTTCACTGTTCAAACTCCCACAAGTTCAGCAAGCTAAGCAAACACAATGCATAAACAGAGGACATAAGTCAGATCCATCTAGGCTTCCTGATTGTCATGTCAGTCTCTGTGAGCCCCCATGACCCCTACCTATTTCATTCAGTGGGCCATATTCTTGTGATACCCTTGACCCTTCTGGCTCCTACATCCCTTCTTCCTCTTTTTGATTCCACAAAGTGCTTAAAGTGGGACTATGGGTCCCAGCATTTGCTATTATTGTCAGTTGCTGGATGCAGCATCTCTGAGGACAATTACATTAGTCTCTAGTCTATAAGCATTGTAGAATATCATTAGGAACCATTTTGTTGACTTTAATTCTATCCTAGGACTCTGGGATATTCAGTGTCTGGCTCTTAACTCTCCACGGAATGTCAGGCATGGGCTCAGGCTCATGGCATGGATCTCAAGTTAGACTACTCCCATAAGTTCTGTGCCACCTTTCCTCCAGAAAGAAAAAAAAATTCAGGTAGGAGGATTTGAGATGGGGTGTGTGTCTCAGTCACACCACTGGAAGTCTTGCATGGTTACAGGAGATGGCCTGTTCAGGCTCCATATCCTCCATTGCTAGGAGTCTTCGATAGGGTCATTACTCTTATTTATACCTTGATCTAAAATATTTACCCATTATTTTTTAACAATTTTGATGAACTGATATCTATTACACCACAGTGCACAATGAAACTCCTCACAGATGCATTTGTTAGTCACCTTACTTCAAGAAGCTTAAACCAAAGCAGTTCCTCTGTCTAACATGGACTTATTTACTTTATGATAATTAGGATGAGCATAGTTTTTTATTTCTTTGTTCATTTAGTGATTCTGTCACAGTAAGAATAAATTGATACCTTGAAATAGTATGTTTTGGTCAATAATCAATGGGATATAATATGGCAGAACATAACAATTTCTTCTCCCCAAGTGGCATTATACTATTAGTAATACGCCAGGATAACACATGCTTCAAATATCTGTCATGATGCCAATATAAACAATTAAAAACCAACTTGCAGTTATAGAAACATATAGTTATAGATTGTGTATTATATAATTGAGAGTCTATGCCACCAGTTGGTGTATTTGCTGTTTGTTCTGGTTAGAATGTATTGTCAATTTGATGCCACCTAGAGTTATTTGAGCAAATAAAACCTCAATTGAAAAGAATACTGAAGTAAAAGAGATCATCTGTGAGAGAACATCTGTGAGAGACCATCCTAACTGATTTTAATGTGGGAGGGTCCAGGCTACTATGGTGGCGATATCCTAAGCTGCAGTCATAGACTGCATAAGAAAGCTGACTGAGCATGTGCAAATCAGTAAGCATCCATCCTCTATGGTTCCTGCCTTGGGGTCCTAAACAGATTTTCATCAGTGATAGTAATAAACTGTTACCTAGAAGTGTAAACTGAAATAAACCTTTTCCTCCCTGAAGCTGTTTTTGATCAGAGTGTTTTATAGCACAGCAGCGGAAATCAAAAATGGCACTACATTATATATTAGTGCTCATTCTTTTGATGAAAAATAAAGTTCACTACAAAACAGTATGCTATGTTATTCTAACAGCAGACTCATGTGTACTATATACATTGCATCCCTGATTTATAGCAAGACACAAACCTTCAGAGGTAGACAAAGAAGTCTAGGGTTGTACAATTATATTACTTATTCCACACTAACAATATCACTTATCAATACATAGACCAGAAAGTAGTCCCACAATTAAGTTGGAAATAGCTATTATTAGCACTACAAATCAGGAACTTTCTCTGAATTATTTTCCCACTGTCTGTCTGGTGAATAGCATGAACTGAATTTCTTTATATTGAAACAGTTAATGTGTGAATATAGTTAATTATCATTGCTTGGAATGAAGGCTCACTATGACAGTCATCTATGAGCATAAAGTCAGATGTGTACTGAAAATTATGAACTAGTGAAGTGGAAGAAAGCACATGAACAAGCAGCATTTATCTCCCCACACAATTATGTGAAGGAGATTGTTTAATATTTAATCAATTTCTATTGAGCATCAGTTACAGACAAGGAATTTTTATAGCCTTTCCCCATTTAATCTTCAGTACTCTCTTGTGAGTTAAGAACATCATCCAAGGTCACACAGCCAGACGGCAATTGTCTGATTAAAGTGGAAAATAATAGACTCCTACATATCTACTCCCGTTTCCTCATTTTGTGACCTTAGACAAAGCTAATCAGGGAGAGCCAGTGCTTCTTACTGCATCCTAAAGCATTTTCTTAAATTATTGCTCACACTCTCAAAAAAAATGAATCTTGATTTGAAGAATAACTTGTGTTTAATTAACTTCATCATATTGTTGTGAGAAGCAAAGACACATTAATTTCTAAATTTCAGCACATTAGTAGGCTAACCAAGATGCCTATGAGTGATGACAAACTTTAAGCTTAGATGGACTATACTCGATTTCAATTGCTCTTTCATTCATTTTCTCCAAGTGTTGCCTTATACACGGTACAAAACAGTAGAGTGGTTTGCATTAAAAACATTTTGAAAAATCATATTAATGGATATATACAGAAAAATGTGCTCAAGTCCTTTTAGATTCAAGTAGACAGTGTGGAAATACTAGAAATGATGAGACATAGTTCTCAAAAGTGTGCCATGATGATTGCATCCCTAGATCCCTAGAGAATTTAGTAAAATGAAAGTCACATTAGGTCACCAAAAGTTCATCTTGAAACTCTCCATTTTTCTCAAAATTTAGAAGAATATATATACATATATATGTATATATATGATATATATTAGATATTTTCTTTATTTACATTTAAAATGTTATCCCCTTTCCTAGTTTCCCCTCCAAAAATCCCCTATCCCCTCCCCTTCCCCCTGCTCACCAACCCACCCACTCCTGCTACCTGGACCTGGCATTCCCCTATACTGGGGCATAGAACCTTCATAGGTCCAAAGGCTTCTTGTCACATTGATGAACAACTAGGCCATTCTCTGCTACATATGCAGCTAGTTAGAGCCATGAGTCCCACCATGTGTACTGTTCGGTTGGTGGTTTAGTCCCAGGGATCTCTGGGAGTACTGGTTAGTTCATATTGTTGTTCTTCCTATGGGGCTGCAAACCCCTTCAGCTCCTTGGGTTCTTTCTCTAGCTCCTCCATTGGAGACACTGTGCTTAGTCCAATGGATGGTGTGAGTATCCACTTCTGTATTTTTCAGGTACTAGCAGAGCCTCTCAGGAGACAGCTATATCAGGATCCTGTAAGCAAGCTCTTGTTGGCATCCCCAGTAGTATCTGGGTTGTTTATGGGATGGATCCCCAGGTGGGGCATTCTCTGGATGGTCATTCCTTTAGTCTCTGGTCCAAAGTTTGTCTCTGTAACTCCTTCCATGGGTATTTTGTTCTCCCTTCAAAGAAGGATCAAAATATTCACACTTTGGCCTTCCTTTTTCTTGAGTTTCATGTGTTTTGCAAATTGTATCTTGGGTATTCTGGTCTTCTGGACTAATATCCACTTACTAGTGAGTGCATATCATGTGTGTTCTTTTGTGATTGGGTACCTCACTTAGGATTATATCCTCCCGATCCATCCATTTGTCTAAGAATTTCATAAATTCATTGTTTTTATTAGATATTTTCTTTATTTACATTTCAAATGTTATCCCCTTTCCCATTTTCCCCTCTGAAAAACCCCTATCCTCTCCCCCCTCCCACTGCTCCCCAACCCACCCACTCCTGCTATTAAGATCAATAATCTGATCCTGATTTAACTTTGGAACCTGGTATCTATCTAGATATTTGTCCATTTCATCCAGGTTTTCCAGTTTTGTTTAGTATAGGTTTTTGTTAATAGGATCTGATGATTTTAGGATTTCCTCAAATTCTGTTGTTATGTCTCCCTTTTTCATTTCTGGTTTTGTTAATTAGGATGCTGTCCACGTGTCCCCTAGTTAGTCTGTCTCTGGCTGGAGTTTGTTCCTCCTGTGAGTCTATAAGCCTGTGTCAGTACTCCTGGGAGACCAGCCCTCTCCTGCCAGGACCACAGCACAAAGGGCTGCGGAACAGCTCCACCTCCTGGCTGCAGATGTAGCCCCCTAGGACCCTGTCCTAGCTGTTTTGCTGCTTCTGTAGCCTGTGTACTCCTGAGTCACCTGCCTTAGAGAGTCACCTGAGAGAAAATGGCGATCTCACCTGAGTCCAGGGGTCAGCGCACCTTTTTTTTTCTAATGGTCCTGACCCCGAAACGTTGAGAACCACTGCTCTAGAGATTTATAAATACCACAGTGCAATTTACTTCAGGCCTTGAGATTCTTTTAATTTTTATTTATTACTTTCCTTCTCAGCACAAAGGAGTATTATATGATGAAGAACAAAACAGACCAAACTTGCACTAAAGAGAACATATTTCATTAAACAATTATACTAACTCTCAACTCTGACACTTTCTACTAATTGAAACAAGGAAAAAATAGAAAGTTGAGTGTTGCAAATCTTAAACTAATTATGAAACATACATTGGTGAATTGTAAAGAAAAATAATGAAAAAACACATTTTCTTATGAAGTTTTAGATATATATAGTATGCTTTGAATATGTTATATACTATTTTATGGTGCCTTCCCACCTTTTCCAGTATGTAGTATACCTGATCCTGCATCTTTTCATTTCTTTAACTAAATAATTTTATCAGTAAGTCAGTACCCAGTTAGTTTCTATGCAGTGACATTTCTAAATTCTTCAGAAGTTCATAAGCATATACCTTTTTTAAAATGCTAAGCTTTTATAACCAAATGAATTATATTATATTGTATATTTTAATCCTAGCATATATATAAATATAAACTCTTATGTACATATATATATTTAAATAGCTTATTCTCAAGGACTTAAAATTTCATTTAAAATATTTTTGTAACTTTCCTACTTTTCATCATTATTTTTGATAATTATAATCTACTTTAAGTTTGACAGTCTGCATACCCTATGTCTTCTGCCGATATGTCTGCTTATAGCATACAAGAAAGTCTCAGACTCTGACAGTATTATGCTTAACATTGATGTGACATATATTAATTTTAATATGCCATGGTATACAGTATGAATCCAGTTTATATATTTAAATGTTTAAATATATTTAAATATTTAAATGCATTGAAAAGATTCCTGATATTCACTTATGTGGAAAATATTAAAATAAGAAAACAAAGGTAAAATCACTCCATTACCATTTTCTGTCTAAGTAACTCAATAATCATTTTTGTAACTTGCTACTAAGCACAGATATCCCCTTGCCACTCCCCTGTCAGGGTTCTGCACTCTTGTTAATAACTATTCAACAGTATTATTTCTACAAGAAACAAAGTCTGCAGACCAGATAAGGATGAGAGATATGCCTTTCTTTGCTGGAAGGAATAGAACATGCAAACTTTCTTGGAAATGCTTGGGCCACAACAACTGTCTTTTTTTTCAGATACACCATCTATCTGGAGACTTTCAGGACAAGCTTAAGAAGGCATTGGCATCCACAGATAATAGACTTGGATCCCTCTAGTGAAATACTAACTCTCTTCCCAGGGCCATACTCCTAAATAGGAGATCACTTGATCTAAACACTGCTCAACATGGATATACTTACATAGAAATTGAGAAAAAAAATCTTATGTCTATGTAAATGAGTCAGATGTTTGAGACCAATAATAATACCTTCAAAAAACTCTATACAGACTTGCTCTCAAGATTTCAATCCATTAAGCCATTAAGTTGATTCAGCCATCCCTTGTCTTCCCTACTCCCACCACTCATTAGCCCTCCATTTTAAGCTGTGTTATATTTTGATGCTTACCCTGCCTCACCCAAGTTTTAGAAGGGAAGATAAGTAGCATTACAAAACTCACTTGGGTTCTGGTTCAATACAAAACAGTTCCCAAGATAGAGGCTGAGGACTTTCGATGACACCCATTCATTAAAAAATGAAACAGGTGGAGATGTTAGACTTCACTACTAAAGTAGTAGCACACCATGTCCAGATAGCTCCTCTGAGCTTGACACAAAATGGTGAACTTCCTTTGCTTAGCAGTACTTCCTTTTCTCTGCCAGATATACAGAGTCAGAAATCCAATTTTCTACCTGACCAATGTCACATAGTCCCTGGAAAACCTACAAGATCAACTTCCTCTTTCCCATTAAGAACCCACCTAGCAAATACCTGGGATTCCTAGAATGCCTTTCCATACATATGAGACACTCACAGTGCTTTGACCTTCAGCCAATGATTTTATTTACCTTGAAAACTCCTTCTCACATTCCAAGGTTTGTATGTAGCCCTTGTCCACCCTGAATAAAGGTATGCACACAATCCAAGTTCATCTAAATGAGCCATTTCATTAAAATCCTCTGAGGAAGCTTTTTCCCCCTCACCACCACCACCACCACTACCACCACCACTGGGCCAGGCCCTCTGCCAGCTAGACTAGGATCTTGCAGACTCCACCCACCCTAGAATCCACTTCATCCTTCTAGCCTGGTATCCTGTTCCCATTTCCTCCTATTGCCTATTTCCATTTCCTCTCTATCCCTGGTCCAGTAACTATTATTCTACTCTCTTTTCTCACCTCTTTTCTCCTCAGCATCTTTTTCTCCTTTTTCTCCTTCATTCTTTATATTTCACATACAAGTTCATGAAACATTTTATTCTTTGTCTACATTATTTAGCATAATATCTTTCAAAATCATGTTTGTTGTCACAAATGGAAACGCACATAAATACCAACATGTATGTATATGTATATATGTATGTGTATATGTATACAATACATATAAATAAAATCTTGTACTTTGAAAAGAATCTTTCAAATTGTATATTCACTGGACAAAATAGGTTTCATTGTGAAATTCTGTTCTTTGCTTTTTTGAGAACCATTCTTACTAGGATTAGAACTCTATACATTTTTGATGTATGTATTCCCTGGCATCTAAGGATGTTCAGAATTATTTTCATATATTTATGGACACTATTAGTTAGTTTACTATTTAGTTTAAAACCTGTTCAGCCTTATTACTCATTTATTGAATTTTCCACTGGTTGCTACTGACTTTTTGTTGTTTAAGATTTTAGTTCCTTATCTAACATTCTGTGCAGTGCTTCTTTGGTAGGGTTATATTTCTTTTACTATGAATAGTTTTTTTAATGGGATGCTGCATCTTGATACAAATGCTAAAAATATTTTGGAAGAAAAGACAATCTCTGGTCCTGGAAAGACTGGATTTCACCTTTTTCAAAACAGATAAAATGGATAAAAAAATTACAATATAAATCTTTGTGGCTATTATAGGAAAACATGGGGACATTTGAAAATACACTCACAGGTAATGACTTTGTAGGTAGAAATTCTTACTAGAGTTCTGTAAACTCATTCAATTCCTCCATGTCTCTGTTCTGTCTATGTGCAAGCACCATTCAGGTTTTGTTACAATGACTTTGTAGCATCATTTGATGTCAGATACAGTGATATTGCATACATTTATCTTTTTGTTCAGAATTCCTTTGGTCATTCCTTGCCTTTTGTATTTCTAAGTGACCTTTAAGAGACATTTTTTCCATGTCTGTGAAGAATTTCACTGGCAGTTTGAAGGGAACTGAACTGAATCTGTGGGTCCTTTTTGTTGATATTCCCATTATAACAATGATAATTCTGCTGGTTCATGTACTTTTTGTACCTTTTAGCATTTTCTATCTTCTTTTGTGTTTTACAATGTCCATTATACATACATTGAGCATATTTGTGTCAGTGTATGTCTAGAGACTTTGAGTGACTATGAATAGTTTTCTGTTACCTCTTTTTAAGGAAGTTGGTTTTGATGCATTAAAAAACCTCTGTATGTTGATTTTGCATCCTACTATTTGTCAAAAGTGTTTATCAGAGTCAAGAGAGTTCAGATTGAGTCTTTAGGAACTTTCAAGTAGAGAATCTTATCATGTAAAATAATCTAAATTAACATTTTCCTTTCTCATTTGAATTCTTGTTTTTATTATCCCTGTTTATCACTATACTCAAAATAAGAAAAATCAGCACCTTACTTGATAAATCGGAAGGTACAATTTAAATAATATCAAATATTATTGTTCATGAAAATTCATTTGAAAAATGAAAACTATAAAAGGTATATATATTTATGAATTGTGCTTTTAAATGAATGATTAAAAACTTTTAATTTAATTAGATATTGTCTTTTTAAATGAATTAAATGAGAATAACATAATGGGTGAATTGAAGTTCATTGGCTAAGCAGTTGTAGCTCAAATGCTTTGATTAAATTTTTATTCAGGTCTCATCCTTTTCATAAAGTTGATTTATGAAGAAATATGCAAGTCCAGACGAGTTCTCTAAAGTGTGTTTTTAAATGATTATTTCACACACACACAAAAAGGTCCTTAATCATACATATCTTGTCTAAGCTTTTACCCAGAGGAAATGTTAACATCGCTCATTTACAATTCAGTTAGCAAGAAAATGAGTTAAATTAACTTTTACTCTGAGAAGATAAATTTAAAATGTACAACATATAATATCCCATAAGTTGAACAGATAGTCATAGCATTATACAGCAGAAACATGTAGCACATATCCCAAGATATTTAAAATGTTTTCTTTATGCAAGTCTTAATAACACTCAGAACTCCAAAAGATTTACTTAAAAAGTAGTAAATAACTTCAGATCACAGTGACAAACCTGTCTTATGTATAGAGTGAGTTAAAAAATGTAAAAAGAAGTTAGCATATTTGTATCGCTTATAAATATAATAAACTCTTTCCATAATAATAAAAGCATAGTGTTTAAAATGTTATTAAGATGAAAATATATTTCCATCTCACATTGGTCATCACTTTAACATTAGTACCTTAAAGTAATTAAAAATTAAAAATAAATCAGAATGTTCTAGTAAGTATCAAGTGAACTATACCACTGCAGTCTATAAATAAAAGCTCAAGTACAATGCCTTAGTCACAAATTGTGCTTAAGAAATAGTTACTATGACTCTATATTCATAATAATGTGGATCAAGGGAAAATAGAATCTATGTGCCTTGGTGAATTAAAAATACTTTATTATATATTCATGAAACAGTAAACAGGAAGATTTGTTCCATTCATAGTGAAGGCCAGGTCTCATAAAGTTGTTACAGTGAGTCCCATAAAGTAGGTATCATAGTCCTAATTATCTATTGTCATCCTCTTAATTATCTATTATCTATGCATCTATTTATGCACTTATTTTTATTTGTAATTTCTACCTCTATAGTCACATATATTAACTACAGTTGTATTGCCGCTATAATACTTAGATAATGTATAATTAAATATATAGTTGTATGTGGTTTGTTAAGAAATGATTCTAACATTTGCTAGCAGGTTCAATGGTAATGCTTTCCCCTGAATTGTGTTTAATTTCTATTAAACGTATTATCTCACAACATCCACCAAACTGATTATTTTTTAATTTTGCAAAACGTCTGATTAAGACTCAAGATGTAAATAACTCAAAATTGTCATAAAATCTCTCTAAACTTTAAAAGATTAAATAAGCCCTTCTCTACCCAAGGGTATGTTAAGGATTCTGGAGTACTGGGTAACAAAAAATCCTCCAAACTTTTGAACTCACTACTGCTTCCTTATCTGCTTGCCTATTTGCCTGCCTTCCAACCATCTGTTCATCTGTCTGTATGTCTGTGTATCTGTCATCTGTCTATCTATCTGTCTCTGTCTATCCTTCTGTTTGTCTATTTGTCTTTCTGTCTTTGTCTCTGGTTCTATCTGTCTACCTGTCTATCTGTCTATCCTTCTGTCTACCTGTGTGTGTGTGTGTGTGTGTGTGTGTGTGTGTGTGTGTGTGTGTCTACCTTTGTCATCTGTCTGTCTGTCTGTCTATGGCTGACTGGCTGGCTGGCTAGGTGACTCTATTTGTCTCTCTCTGTGTCTCTATGTATATATGTCTATCTGTCTGTCTCTTTCTATTTATCTATATGCCTACTTGTCTGTCTGGTTCTGTCTGTCTGTCTGTCTTTGTATTTGTCTGTCTGTCTTCTTGCCTTTCTGTTTGTGCATCTGTCTATCCATCCATCCATCTGTCTATCCACCCATTTTTCTGTTCATCTGCCTGTCTACCTGTCTGTCTGTCTGTCTGTCTGTCTATCCTTCTGTCTGTATGTCTACACATGTGTCTGTCTGTCTGTCTATCATTCTGTTTGCCTGTCTGTGTCTCTCTGGCTGTTTCTCTATCTGTTGGTCTGTCTATTTATCTGTCTGTCTTTCTGTCTATTTGTCTGTCTACATCTATCTATGTATGGGTGGATGGATGGATGTCTGTCTGTCTATCTATATGTCTGTCTGTCTCTGTCTCTTTCTGTGTCTTCCTGTCTACCCTTCTGTTTGTCTGTCTATACTTCTGTATGTCTGCCTGTCTGTCTGTCTGTCTGTCTGTCTATCCTTCTGTCTGTCTATGCTTCCATCTGTCTGTCTACCTGACTGTCTGTCTGTGTGTCTCTCTATCCTGTCTGTCTGTCCTTCTGTCTGTGTGTCTGTCTGTCTGTCCTTCTGTCTGTCTATCCTTCTGTCTGTCTACCCTCTGTCTACCCTTTTGTTTCTCTGTGTCTCTCTAACCTTCTGTCTGTCTGTCTATCCTTCTCTCTGTCTGTCTGTTTGCCTATCCTTTTGTCCTTCTGTTCATCTATCCTGTTTCTGTGTGTCATCTGTCTTTGTGTCTGTCTATGTCTATCTTTCTGTCTATCTGCCTGTCTGATTCTCTGTCTGTCTGTCTGTCTGTCTATGTTTGGCCAGGTAGCTGGATGGCTCTGTCTCTGGGTCTATTTGTCTATCTGTATGTCTGTCTGACTATGTCTATTTATCCTTCTGTCTTTGTCTGTCATCTATTAGTCTTTCTGTCTATATGTCTGTGTCTGTCTGTCTTTCTGTATGTCTGTTTATCCTTCTGACTGCCTGTCTGTGTCTCTCTAGCTGTTTCTCTCTCTATCTGTTGATCTATCTGTCTGTTTTTCTGTCTGTCTACTTGTTTGTCTGTCCATCTGTCTATTATGGGTAGATGGATGGATGTCTCTACCTATCTGTATGTCGGTCTATCCAGCTATCTGTCTGTCTATCCTGTGTGTCTTCCTCTCTACCCTTCTGTCTACCCTTCTGTCTGTTTGTCTGCCTGTCTGTGTGTCTATCCTTCTGTCTGTCTGTCTGTCTCTCTGTCTGACAGCCTATAATTCTGTCTGTCTGTCTGTCTGCCTATTCTTATTCTGTTTCTCTATGCTTCTGTCTATGTCTATTCATCTGTCTGTCTGTCTGTCTGTGCTTCTGTCTGCCTTTCTGTCTGTCTTTGTCTGTTTATGCTTCTGTCTGTCTGTGTATGTGTTGTGTCTGTGTGTGTTGTCTGTCTGTCTATACTTCTGTCTGTCTGTCTAGCCTTCTGACTGTCTACTCCTTCTGTCTGTCTGTCTGTATGTATGTATATCTGTGTGTCTGTCTGTCTATACTTCTGTCTGTCTGTCTGTCTGTGTTTCTGTCTGTCTGTTTTTCTATCCTTCTGTCAGTCAGTCAGTCTGTCTGTATGTATGTCTATCTTCCTGTCTTTCTGTCTATCCTATCTGTCTGTCTGTATGGCCGACTGTCTATACGTCTCTCTGTGTGTATCTCTACATGTCTGTCTATCTGTCTAACCTGTCTCTGTCTATCTGTCCATCCAATTCAGTCTGTCTATCTGTCCATCCATCCACCCATCTGTCTACCCTTCTGTCTGTTTGTGCGTCTGTATGTATATCTGTGTGTCTGTCTATCCTTCTGTCTCTCTGTCTGTCTGTATATCCTTCAGTCAGTCTGTATGTATGTATATGTCTTTTTGTCTGCCTGTCTATCTGCCTGTCTATTGTTTGTCTGTCTGTCTGTCTATCCTGTCTGTGTGTCTGTATTCGTGTCTGTATGTCATCTGTCTAACCTCTATCTGTCCTCTATCTCTCTGTCTCTCCATCTATCAGTCTATCTGTCCATCCATCCACCCATCTGTCCATCCTTCTGTCTGTCTGTCTGGATGGCTCTGTCTTTCTGTCTCTCTTTGTCTCTGGGACTATCAAACTGTCCATCCGTCCATCTGTCCATACTTCTTCCTGTCTGTCTGTGTGTCTCTCTGTCTGTCTGCCTGTTTGTCTGTCTATCCTTCTGTCTGTCTGTCTGTCTGTCTGTCTGCCTGTCTGTCTATCTGCCTGTCTGTCTGTCGATCCTTCTGTCTGTCTGTGTCTGGCTATACTTCTGTCTGTCTTTCTGTCTGTCTATGCTTCTGCCTGTTTGTCTACCCTGTTGTCTGCCTGTCTCTGTATCTCTGTCTACTCTTCTGTCTGTCTGCCTGTCTGCCTGTCTGTCTATGCTTCTGTCTGCCTACCTGTCTATCTGCTTATCTGTGTGTCTGTCTGTGTGTCTGTCTGTCTATCCTTCTGAATATCTGTCTGTTTGTCTGTCTGCCTATATGTCTGTCTATCCTTCTGTCTGTCTGTCTGGCTGGCAAGTTGGCTATCCTTCTGTCTGTCTGTCTATGCTTCTGCCTGTCTGTCTACCTTGGCTGTCTGTGTCTCTGTCTCCCCTTGTCTTTCTGTCTGCTTATCTGTCTGTCTATTCTTCTGTCTGTCTACCAGTCTGTCTATCTGTCTTTCTGTCTGTCTACCAGTCTGTCTGTCTGACTGTCTATCTGTCTGTGTGTCTGCCTGTCTGTGTGTCTCTGTCTTTCTGTCTGCTTATCTGTCTGTCTATTCTTCTGTCTGTCTACCAGTCTGTCTATCTGTCTTTCTGTCTGTCTACGTCTCTGTCTGACTGTCTATCTGTCTGTGTGTCTGTGTGTCTGCCTGTCTGTGTGTCTCTGTCTTTCTGTCTGTGTCTGTGCTTCTGTCCATCCTTCAGTCTGTCTGTCTGCCTGTCTGTCTGTATGTCTGTATGTCTGTCTGGCTATCCTTGTGTATGTCTGTCTATGCTTCTGTCTATCTACCATTTTGTCTGTCTGTCTGTGTTTCTCTGTCTACTCTCTTCTGTCTCTTTATGTCTGTCTATGTTTGTCTACCTGTCTGTCGCTTTATGTCTGTTTGTCTGTTTACCTGTCTGTCTACATATCTGTCTGTCTGTCGGTCAGTCTATCTGTCTGTCTGTCTATCCTTCTGTATGTCTGTGTCTGTCTGTCTGTCTCTCTGTGTGTCTGTCTCTCTGTGTGTCTGTCTCTGTCTGTGTGTCTGTCTGTCTATCATGTCTCTGTTTCTCTATGTTTCTGTCTGTCTCTCTGTCAGTCTATCTGACGTCTGTCTATGTCTGTCAGGCTGGCTGGCTGGCTCTGTCTATCTCTCTGTGTCTATGTGTCTATCCATCTGACTGTTCATCTGTCCACCTGTCCATACATCTGTCTGTATATCTGTCTATTTTTCTGTCTGTCTGTCTATGTCTATCTGTCTCTCTATCTGTCTCTCTATCTATCTGTATGTCTGTCCTTCTTTCCACCTGCCTATATTTTTGCCTGTCTGTCTTTTTGTCTGGATGTCTGTTTGTCTATGTGTCTGTCTATGTCTGGCAGGCTGGCTCTGTCTATCTCTCTGTGTCTATGTGTCTATCCATCTGTCTGTTCATCAGTCCATCTGTCCATATATCAGCCTGTATATCTGTCTGTCTGTCTATGAGTCTATTTTGTCTGTCTATGTTTCTGTCTGTCTGTGTGTCTTTGTCCGTCCGTCTGTCTATCTGTCTCTCTGTTTATGTCTATCTGTGCTTCTTTCCATCTGTCCATACTTCTGTCTGTCAATCTGCCTGTCTGTCTCTGTCTATATGTCTATTTTTCTGTCTGTCTGTCTGTCTGTCTATGTCTGGCAGGTTGAATGGCTGGCTGGCTGGCTGGCTCTATCTGTCTCTCTGTGTCTATGTTTCTATCCATCTGTCTATTCATACATCCATACTTCTGTCTGTCTGTCTGCCTGTCTGTCTATTATTCTGTCTGTCTCTCTGTCTGTCTGTCTGTCTGTCTCTCTTTAATACTACTTAGGTATGTCTGTATATCTGGCTATGTTTGTCTGTCTGTCTATCCTTCTGTCTGTCTAGCCTTCTTACTGTCTGTCTGTCTGTATGTATGTATATCTGTGTTTCTGTCTATACTTCTGTCTGTCTGACTTTCTGTCTGTCTGACTTTCTGTCTGTGTGTCTGTCTATCCTTCTGTCCATCAGTCTGTCTGTAGGTATGTTTGTCTGTGTGTCTGTCTGTCTGCTTGTCTGTCTATCTGCCTGTATGTCTGTCTATCCTTTGTCTGTCTGTCTATACTTCTCTGTGTGTGTGTCTACATGTCAGTCTGTCTGTCTGTCTGTCTATCTAACTTGTCTCTATCTGTCCTTCTGTCTCTCTGTCTATCTATCAGTCAATCTGTCCATCCATCCACCCCACTCTCTATCCTTCTGTGTGTCTGTATGTATATCTGTAAGTCTGTCTGTCTATCTTTCTGTCTCTCTGTCTGTGTCTGTCTGTATGTCTGTCTGCCTATTCTTCAGTCATCTGTCTGTCTTTCTCTCTGTATGTATATGTGTCTGTGTCTCTGTCTGTCTGCCTATCTGCCTGTCTCTTTGTCTATCATTCTGTCTGCCTGTCTGACTATCTGTCTGTCTGTCTATGCTTCAGTCTGTCTACCTGTCTGTCATCTGTCTGTGTGTGTCTGTCTATCCTACCTGTCTATCTATCATTCTGTCTACTGTGTGTTTGTCTATCTTTGTCTGTCTGTCAACTGTCTGTCTATGGCTGGCTGGCTAGGTGGCTCTATTTGTCTCTCTCTGTATCTGTCTGTCTGTATGTATCTCTATCTGTCTCTGTTTATTTATCTATATGCCTACTTGTCTGTCTGGCTCTGTCTGTCTGTCTGTCTGTCTGTCATCTGTCTGTCTATCTACCTGTCTCTATATTTGTCTGTCTGTCTTTCTGTGTGTGCATCTGTTTATCCATCCATCCATCTGTCTATCCATCCATCTGTCCATTCATCTGTCTGTCCATCTGTCTGTCTGTCTGTCTGTCTATCCTTCTGTATGCCTGTCTGTATCTCTCTGAATGTTTCCCTGTCTACCTTTTGGTCTGTCTATTTATCTGTCTGTCTTTCCATTTGTCTGTCTGTCCATCTGTCTATGTATGGGTGGATGAATGGATGTCTCTGTCTGTCTATCTACATGTCTGTCTCTCTCTGTCTATCCTTTTGTGTCTTCCTGTCTACCCTTGTTTTTCTGTCTACACATCTGCCTGTCTGTATATCCTTCTGTCTGTCTGTCTATGCTTCCATCTATCTGTTTGTCTACCTAACTGTCTGTTTGTCCTCTGTGTCTCTATATCTGTCCTTATGTCTCTCTGTCTGTATGTATGTCTGTCTACCCTTCTGTCTCTCTGTCTGCCTACCCTTCTGTCTGTCTGTGTATCTGTCTATCCTTCTGTCTGTCTATTCTTCTGTCTATCTGTCTGTCTGCCTGTCCTTCTGTCCTTCTGTCTATTCTGTTTCTGTCTGTCATCTGTCTGTCTTTTTGTCTGTCTACCTGTCTGACTCTGTCTGTCTGTCTACATCTGGCCAGCTGGCTGGCTGGCTCTGTCTGTCTGTCTCTGGGTATATTTGTCTATCTTTCTGTCTGTCTGACTCTATCTGCTTATCCTTCTGTCTGCAAGTCTGTCATCTATTGGTCTTTCTGTCTATATGTTTGTGTCTGTCTGTCTTTCTGTCTGTCTGTGTGTTTATCCTTGTGCCTGTGTCTCTCTGGCTGTTTCTCTAGCTGTCTATCTGTTGATCTGTCTATCTCTCTGTTTGTCTATCTGTCTATTTGTTTGTCCATCTGTCTATGTATGGGTGGATGGACGGATGTCTCTGTCTATGTCAGTCTATCCATCTGTCTGTCTCTGTCTATCCTGTGTGTCTTTCTGTCTACCCTTCTCTTTGTCTGTCTACCCTTCTGTCTGTTTGTCTGTCTATGTCAGTCAGGCTAGCTGACTGGCTCTGTCTCTCTGTGTCTATGTGTCTATCCATCTGTCTGTTCATCTGTCCATCTGTCCATACATCTGTCTGTATATCTGTCTGTCTCTGTCTGTCTATATGTCTGTCAATTTTTCTGACTGTTTGTCTATGATTCTGTCTATCTACCTGACTTGTCTATCTGTCTATCCTTATGACTGTCTGTCTACCTATCTGTGTGTCTGTCTATTCTTTTGTTTATCTGTCTGTCTGTCTCTCCCCTCTCTGTGTGTCTGTCTACATATCTGTCTGTGTGTCTGTCTATCCTTCTGTGTGTCTGTCTGTGTGTCTGTCTGTCTACCATTCTGTCTGTCTGTGTGTCTGTTTATGTTTTTGTCTATCTTTCTGTCTGTCTGTCTGTCTGTCTGTCTCTTTCTGTTTGTCTGTCTGTCTGTCTGTCTGCCTGCCTGCCTGCCTTCCTGCCAGAATGTCTGTCTATTCTTCTGTCTGTCTGTCTATGCTTCTTTCTGTCTATCTTTCTGTCTATTTTTCTGTCTCTGTGTCTGTCTGTCTGTCCTTCTGTCTGTCTGTCTATCCTTCTGTCTGTCTGTCTATCATACTGTCTGTCTTCTTGTGTGACTCTCTGTCTATCCTGTCTACCGATTCTTCTGTCTGTCCATTTGTTCTTGTCTTTCTATCCTTTTTCCCTCTCTGTCTGTCTGTCTTTGTGTGTGGCTGTCTATCTGTATGTCTATCTGTCTGTCTGTCTATTTATCTGTCTGACTGTTTATCTGTCTGTCTATGTCTGGCCCGCTGGCTGTCTGGCTCTGTCTGTCTGTCTGTCTCTGTGTCTATTTGTCTGTCTGTCTGTCTAACTCTATCAATTTATCTTCTTGTCTGTAAGTCTGTCTGTCATCCATCAGTCTTTCTACCTATATGTCTGTGTCTGTCTGTCTTTCTGTCAGTCTGTCTGTTTATCCCTCTGTCTGAATATCTGTGTGTGTGTGGTTGTTTCTCTGTCTATTTGTTGGTTTGTCTATCTGTCTCTTTGTCTGTCTTTCTGTCTCTTTGTCCATCTGTCTATGTATAGGTGGATGGAGGGATGACTGTCTGTATATCTATGTCTGTCTATCCATCTGCATATCTGTATCTGTCTATCCTGTGTGTCTTCCTGTCAACCCTTCTGTTTGTCTAACCTCTGTCTGTCTGTCTGTCTATATCTCTGATTGTCTGTTTGTCCTTCTGTCTGTCTCTCTCTGTCTGTCTATCCTTCTATATTAGTTTCTGTCTACATGTATGTCTGTTTGTCTGTGTGTCTGTCCATCCTTATGTCTGTCTGACTCTTGGTCTGTCTGTGTCTTTCTGTCTATCCTGCTGTCTGTCTGTCTGTCTATGATTCTGTCTGTCTTTTTAACCTTTTGTCTGTCTGTCTGTCTGTCTGTCTGTCTGTCTGTCTCTGTTTACCCTTCTGTCTGTCTGTCTGTCTATGCTTCTGTTTGTCTGTCTACCTGGCTGTTGGTCTATCCTTATGTATATTTGTCTTTCTACCTGTCTGTCTGTGCATCTGTATACCTATTCTTCTGTCTATGTATTTCTCTGTTTGTCTCTCTATTATTCTGTCTGTCTGTCTACCTGTATGTCTGTATGTCTGTCTATCCTCTTGTCTGTCTGTCTCTCTATGTGTCTGTCTGTCTGTCATCTTCTGTTGGTCTGTCTATGCTTCTGTCTGTCTTGTGCCTTTGTGTGTCTGTCTGTTTGCCTGTATGGCTGTCTGCCTACATGTCTGTCTATTCTTCCTTCTGTCTGTCTTTTTGAGTCTTTTTGAGTCTCTGTCTATCCTGTCTGTCTATTCTTCTGTCTGTCCATCTGTCCTGTCTATCCATTTTCTGTATGTATGTATGTATGACTGTCTGTGTGTCTGTATATCCTTCTGTCTGTCTGTTTGTCTGTCTGTGTATCTGTCTATCTGTCTGCCTACTCTCTTGTCTGTCTGTCTGTCTGTCTGTCTGTCCATCTACCTTTCTGTCTGTCTGTCTACCTTTCTATGTCTGTCTGTCTGTCTACCCCACTGTCTTTTTGTGTCTCTATGACTATCCTGTCTGTCTGCCTGTCTGTCTATTCTTCTGTCTGTCCATCTGTCCTTCTCTCTGTCTATCCGTTTTCTCTATCTTCCTTTGCTTCTGTCTATCCTTCTGTCTGTCTCAATGTCTATCTGTGTATCTGTCTGTGTGTCTGTGTCTGCTGTGTGTGTCTGTCTGTGTCTCTGTGTGTGTCTGTCTGACTATCCTTCTGCCAGTCTGTATGTCTGCCTGCATGTCTGTCTGTCTGTCTGTCTCTCTGTCTACCTATCTGTCTGTCTGTATAATATTGTGTCTTTCTTTCTTTCTTTCTTTCTTTCTTTCTTTCTTTCTTTCTTTCTTTCTATCATTCTGTCTGTCTGTCTTTGTTTCTGTCCATCCTTCTGTCTGTCTGTCTAACTGTCTGTCTTGGTGTCTGTCTGGTTATCATTCTCTGTCTGTTTCTGTCTGTCTCTCTACACTTTTGTCTATGTGTGTCTCTGTCTGTCTGTCTGTCTGCCTGTCTGCCTATGTGTCAGTCTATCCTTTTGTCTGTCTGTCCATCTGTCTATCCTTCTGTCTCTCTGTCTAATGTCTCTCTGTCTATCCTTCTGTCTGTCTCTCCACATGTCTGTCTGTGTTTCTGTGTTTCTATTCATCCTGTCTGTCTGCTTGTCTATCAGTCTTTGTGTCTGTCTGGATACCCTTCTGTCTGTCTATCTTTTTGTCAGTCTGTCTATCTATTCTAACATCTGTCCGTCTATCCTTTTGTCTGTCTGTCTGTGTGTTTCTGTCTGTCTATGGGTCTGTCTATGTGTCTGTCTTTCTGTCTACCCTTCTGTCTGTCTGTGTGTCTGTCTTCCCTTCTGTCTATGCTTCCATCTCTCTACCTGTCTGTCTGTCAGTCTATCCTTCTGTCTGTGTGTCTGTCTACCTTTTGTCTGTCTGTGTCTATCCTTTTGTCTGTAGTTGTGTCTGTCTGTCTATTCTTCTGTCTGTCTGTCTACCCTTTTGTATGTTTGTGTGTCTCTGTCTACACTTCTCTCTGTCTGTCTGTCTATGCTTCTGTCTGTCTGTCTGTCTATGTCTGGCTGGCTGGCTGGCTCTCTCTGTCTCTCTGTGTCAATGTTTCTATCCATCTGTCTGAACATCGGTACATCTGTCAATACTTCTGTCTGTATATATGTCTGTCTGTCTGTCTATATGTCTGTCTACTGTTATGTCTGTCTATGTTTCTGTCTGTCTATTTCTGTCTATCTGTCTCTCTGTTGATCTGTCTGTCTATCCTTTCCATCTGTCCATACTTCTATCTGTCTGTCTCTTTCTGCATGTCTATATGTCTATTTATCTGTCTGTCTATGTCTGGCAGGCAGGCTGTCTGGCTGGCTGCCTCTGTCTATCTGTGTCTATGTTTCTATCCATTTGTCTGTTCATCCATCGATCTGTCCATACTTCTGTCTCTCTGTCTGTCTGTCTATAAATCTGTCTATTTTTCTGTCTGTCTCTCTATCTCTCTGTCTATGTCTGCCTGTCTGTATCTGTATCTATCTGTTTATCTGTCTGTCTGTCCTTCTTTCCATCTGCCCTTCCTTCCTTCCTTCCTTCCTTCCTTCCTTCCTTCCTTCCTTCCTTCCTTCCTTCTGTCTGTCTAATTTTCTGTCTGTCTTTTTATACTTCTGTTTGTATATCTGTATGTTTATGTGTCTATGTCTGTCTTTCTATCTGTCTAACCTGTCTCAGTCTGTCTGTTGATCTGTCTGTCTGAATGGTTATCTGTCTCTCTGTCTATGTCTGTCTGGCTGGTTGGCTCTGTCTATCTTTCCTTCTGACTCTCTGTTGATCCGTCTGTCAGTCTGTCCATCTGTCCATCCATCAACCCATCTGTCCTCCTTCTGTCTATCTGCCTGCCTGTCTGTCTGTCCTCTGTCTATCCTGTTTCTGTCTGTATGTCTCTCTTTGTGTCTGTCTGTCTAACTGTCTATCTGTCTGACTGTATGTCTGTCTGTCTGTCTCTGTGCCTATTTGTCTATATGTTTGTCTGTCTGACCGTTTATCCTCTCTGCAAGTCTGTCATCTATCAGTCTTTCTGTCTATATGTCTATGTCTGTCTGTATTTCTGTCTGTCTGTCTCTTTATCCTTCTGTCTGAATGTCTGTGTGTGTGTGGCTGGCTGTCTATCTGTTAGTCTATCTGTCTGTCTGTCTTTCTGTCTGTTTGTTTGTACATCTGTCTATGTATGGGTGGATGGATTGATGGCTCTTTCTGTCTGTCTGTATATCTATGTCTGCTATCCATGTGTTTGTCTGTGTCTGTCTAATCTGTCTGTCTTTCTTACTACCCTTCTGTTTGTCTGTCTATCCTACTGTCTGTATGTCCTCAGTTTTTCTGTCTATTCTACTGTCTGACTGTCTGTCTGTATGCCTGTCTGTCTTTCCTACTATGTGTATGTCTGCCTGTCTGTGTGTCTGTTTGTATATACTTCTGTCTCTCTGTATGCCTGTCTGTCTGTATATCCTACCTGTCTATCTGCCTATCCTTTGGTCTACCTGTGTGTATATCTTTGTCTGTAAGTCTGACTCTGTTTATCCTTCTGTCTGCAAGTCTGTTTGTCATCTATTGATCTTTCTGTCTATATGTCTGCTTCTGTCTGTCTTTCTGTCTGTCTGTCTGTTTATCCTTCTGCCTTCCTGTCTGTGCCTCTCTGGCTGCTTTTCCATCTGTTGATCTGTCTGTCTGTTTGTCTATACATCTGTCTATATATGGGTGGATAGATGGATGGCTTTGTCTATGTATATGTCAGTCTATCCATCTGTCTTTCTCTGTTTATCCACTGTGTCTTCCTGTCTAACCTTCTGTGTGTCTATCTACACTTCTGTCTGTTTGCCAGTCTGTCTGTCTATCCTGTCTCCCTGTCTCTCTGTCTATTCTTCTGTCTGTCAGTCTGTCTGTCAATATGTCTGTCTATTTTTCTATCTGTCTGTATATATGTCTGTCTGTCTTTCTGTCTCTTTGTATGTCCATAAGTCTATGTATAGGTGGATGGATGGATGGCTCTGTATGTCTGTGTATCTATGCCTGTCAATCCATCTGCTTATCTGTGTCCGTCTATCCTGTGTCTTCCTGTCTACACTTTAGTTTGTCTGTCTACCCTTCTGACTGTCTGTCTGTATCTCTGTTTGTATGTCTATCCTTCTGTCTGTCTGTCTAATGTCTGTCTGTCTATCCTTTTGCCTGTCTGTCTGAACTTCTGACTGTCTTTCTATTCTTGTGTCTGTACATCTGTCCTTGTGTCTGTCTATCCTTTTTCTATGCTTCTGTCTGTCTGTCCATACATCCATTTGTCTGTCTGCCTGTGCTTCTGTCTGTCCTTCTATCTATCTATGCTTCTGTCTGTTTATCTGTCTGTGTATCTGTCTCTCTGTCCAACTGTCTGTCTCTCTGTCTGTTTTTCTGCCTGTCTTTTTGTCTGTCTACACTTCTGTCTCTCTATCTGTCTGTAGGACTGTCTGTCTGTAGGTATGTCTGTATTTCCTTCTGTCTGTCTCTGTCTATCCACTTTCTGTGTGTCTGTCTACATGTCTGTCTGTGTGTCTCCCTGTCTATCCTGTCTGTCTGTCTGTCTGTCTGTCTGTCTGTCTATCATACTGTCTGTCTTTTTGTGTGTCTCTCTGTCTATCCTGTCTGTCTGTCTATCAATTCTTCTGTCTGTACTTCTGTCCTTTAGTCTATCCTTTTTCTGTATGTCTCTCTGTCTCTCTGTCTTTTTTTCTGTCTGTCTATCCTACGGTTTGTCTGTCTGTTTATCCTCCTGACTGTCTGTCTGTCTGTCTGTCTGTCTGTCTGTCTATCTGTGTGTCTGTCTGTTTATCCTTCTTTCTGAATATCTTTGGGTGTCTGGTTGTTTCCCTGTCTATCATTTGGTCTATCTATCTGTCTGTTTGTCTGTCTCTGTCTATG
>NC_034613.1:71428778-71431373 GCF_900095145.1 Mus pahari | reverse complement strand
CTGTCTGTCTGTCTATCCTTCTGTCTGTAGGCCAATCTGTCTGTCTGTCTAATTTCTGTCTTCCTATTCTTCTGTCTGTCCATCTGCCTGCCTGTCTGTCTGTCTACCCTTCTGTCTGTAGGCCAATCTGTCTGTCTGTCTAATTTCTGTCTTCCTATTCTTCTGTCTGTCCATCTGCCTGCCTGTCTTTCTGGCGATTCTTCTGCCTGTCTGTCTGTCTGTGCTTCTGTCTACCCCTACGTCTGATTGTCTGCATGTCTCTCTGTTAATCCTTCTGTCTTTCTGTCTGTGTCTCTCTGTCTGTGTATCTGTGTCTGTCTCTTTAAATCTGTCTGTCTGTCTATACTTATATCTCCCTGTTTCTCTATGCTTCTGTCTGTCTATCCTTCTGACTGTCTCTCTGTTTGACTGTCTGTCTGTCTATCCCTCTGTTTCTCTCTCTGTCTGCCTGTCTGTCTAACTGTCTCCCTGTCATCTGACTATCTCCCTGTCTGTCTATCTGTCTGTCTGTCTATATATCTATCATTTTGTCTGGGTGTCTGTCAACATGTCTGTCTATGGTTCTGCCTGTCTGCCTGTGTGTCTGTCTGTGTCTCTCTGACTATACTTCTGTCTGTCTGTCTCCCTGCCTGCCTGCATGTTGGTCTGTCTATCTCTCTGTCTACCTGTATGTCTGTGTGTCTGTCTAGATAAGATAGTGTCTGTCTATCTGTGCGTCTGTCTTTCTTTGTGTCTGTCTATACTTCTGTCTGTCTGTCTGACTGCCCATCTGTCTGTCAATCCTTCTAACTGTCTGTCTGTCTGTCTATACTTATATCTCCCTGTTTCTCTATGCTTCTGTCTATTCTTCTGACTGTTTGTCTGTTTGACTATCTGTCTGTCTATCCTTCTGTCTCTCTGTCGGTTTGTCTGTCTGTCTGACGGTCTCCCTGTCTGTCTGTCTATCGTTTGTCTGGGTGTCTGTCAATATGTCTGTCTGTCTGTGGTTGTGCCTGTCTGTGTGTTTGTCTGTCTCTCTGTGTGTGTCTGTCTCTGTCTGTCTGACTATAGTTCTGTCTGTCTGTCTGTCTGTCTGTCTGTCTGCCTGCCTGCCTACCTGCCTGCCTGCATGTTGGTCTGTCCTGTCTACCTGTCTGTGTGTGTGTGTGTGTCTGTCTGTCTGCATCTATTTTTTTGTCTATCCTTCTGTCTGTCTGTCTGCCCATCTGTCTGTCTATCCTTCTATCTGTCTGTCTATTCTTCTTTCTCTCTGTCTGTCTAAAGTCTGTCTATCCTGTCTGTCTGCCTGTCCACATGTCTGTCTGTCTGTGTGTCTTTCTTTCTGTCCATCCTTCTGTCTATGCATCTGCCTGTTCGTCTCTCTGGCTATCCTTCTGCCTGTCTTTCTGTCCATGCTTCTGTCTGTCTGTATACCCTATTTTCTGCCTGTGTGTCACTGTCTGTCTGCCTGTCTTCTTGTGTGTCAGTCTATCCTTCTCTCTGTATGTCTGTCTATCCTTCTGTCTGTCTACATATCTGTCTGTGTATATGTGACTATGTGTTTGTCCATCCTGGCTGTCTGTCTCTCTGTCTGTCTGTCTAGTCCTGTGTGCATCTGTGTGTCTCTGTATCTGTCTCACTGCCTGTCTGAATATCCTACTGTCTGTCTGCTTCTCTATGTTTCTGATTGTCTGTGTGTCTGCCTGTCTGTCTTTCTCTCTGCCTATGCTTTTGTGTGTGTGTGTGTGTCTGTCTACCCTTCTGTTTGTCTGTCTGTCTAAGATTCAATCTGTCTACCTGTCTGTTGTCTGTCTATCCTTATGACTGTCTATTTACATGTCTGTCTGTCTGTCTGTATATCTGCCTCTCTGTGTATCTCACTGTCTGTCTGTCTCTCTGTATGTTTTTCTGCCTGTCTTTGTTTGTTTGTCTACACTTGTCTGTTTGTCAGTAGGACTGTTTGTCAGTAGGTCTGTCTGTATATCCCTCTGTCTGTCTGTCTGTCTGTCTGTCTGTCTGTCTGTATACCTGTGTGTCTTTATTTCTGCCTGTCTTTCTATCCTTCTGTCTGTCTTTCTTCCTGTCCTTCTGTCTGCATTTCTGCTTGTCTGTATGTCTATTCTTTTATCTGTCTATCCATCTGTCTATCCCCTTTCTGTGTGTCTGTCTATATGTCTGTTTGTGTGTCTGTTTGTCTGTCTATCCTTCTGTCTGTTTTTTTTGTCCATCTGTCTACCATTCTGTCTGTTTTACTGTCTGTGTGTTTGTCTTTCTATAGTTTCTCTATCTGTCTGTCTGTCTGTCTGTGTGTGTGTCTTCTTTCTGTTTGTCTGTCTTTCTGTCTGCCTGTCTGAATGTCTGTCTATCCTCTGTCTCTCTATGCTTCTTTCTGTCTGTCTGTATAGCTGTCTGTCTCTCTATTCTGTCTGTCTCTCTATTCTGTATTTGTGTGTCTGTCTATCCTTCTGTCTGTCTGTCTGTTCTTCTGTCTGTGTGTCTGTCTGTCTATCATTCTGTCTGTCTGTCTGTCTATCATACTGTCTGTCTTTTTGTGTGTCTCCCTGTCTATCCTGTCTGTCTGTCTATCGATTCTTCTGTCTGTCCTTCTGTCCTTTA
>NC_034613.1:71413482-71428178 GCF_900095145.1 Mus pahari | reverse complement strand
TTCTATCTGTCTGGATGTCTACCTGTCCTACTGTCTGCCTTTCAGCTTGTCTGTATGTCTATTCTTTGTCTGTCTGTCTGTTTATTCCCTTTCTGTGTGTCTATCTGTGTGTCTGTCTATCCTTCTGTNTGTCTGTGTGTCTGCCTGTGTACCATTTTGTTTTTCTGTCTGTGGGTCTGTCTATGATTTTGTCTATCTTTCCGTATGTCTGTCTGTCGGTGTGTCTTCTTTCTGTTTGTCTTTCTGTCTTTCTTCTGTCTGCCTTTCTGTCTTTCTGTCTGTCTGCCTGTCTTCCTGTATGTCAGTGTATCCTTCTCTCTGTCGTCTATCCTTCTCTCTGTCTAATGTCTCTGTCTATTCTTCTGTCTGTCTGTGTACATGTCTGTCTGTCTGTGTATATGTGACTGTGTTTGTCCATCCTGTCTGTCTGCCTGTCTGTCTGTCTGTCTGTCTAGCCTTCTGTCTGTCTAATGTCTGTCTGTCTATTCTTCAGTCTGTCATTCTACATGTCTGTGTGTCTGTGTGTATGTGACTGTGTGTTTATCCATCCTGTCTGTCTGTCTGTCTGTCCAACTGTCTGTCTAGTCTTCTGTGTGTCTCTGTGTCTGTCTGCCTGTCTGAATATTCTATTGTCTGTCTGCTTCTCTATGTTTATGTCTGTCTGTCTGTGTCTCTGCCTGTCTGTCTGTCTATGCTTCTGTGTCTGCCTAGGTCTCTGTCTACCCTTCTGTCTGTCTGTCTATCCTTATAACTGTCTGTTTACCTGTCTATATGTCTGTCTGTGTATCTATCTGTCTGGCTCACTGTCTGTCTCTCTGTCTCTCTGTATATTTTTCTACCTGTCTCACTGTTTGTCTGTCTACATTTCTGTCTGTCTATCTGTCTGTCTTTCTCTGTGCCTATATGTGTATTGAAGAATTTATCTATTTATCTTTCTGTTTGTCTCTCTGTCTATCATTCTTTCTGTCTGTCTGTCTGTCTGCATGTAAGTCTATCTATACCCCTGTCTGTCTGTCTCTCTATGCATCTGTCTGTCTGCTGTCTGTCTGTCTATTCTGTTTGTCCAGCTGTCCTCCTGTCTATCCTTTCTGTCTCTGTTTTTCTGTCTGTCTGTCTGTCTTAGCTTCTGTCTATCTATCCTCTCTCTGAGTATCTCGGTGTCTATGTGTCTGTGTGTCTGTCTATAGTTCTGTCTCTCTGTGTAACTCTATGTCTCCCTGTGTATGTGTCTGCCTGTCACTCAATCTATCTTTATGTCTAACTCTCTGTCTATCTGTCTATCTGCCTGTCTGTCTATCTGTAGGCCAATCTGTCTGTCTGTCTAATTTCTGTCTTCCTATTCTTCTGTCTGTCCGTCTGCCTGCCTGTCTGTCTGGCTATTCTTCTGCCTGTCTGTCTGTCTGTCTCTGCTTCTGTCTACCCCTACGTCTGATTGTCTGCATGTCTCTCTGTTAATCCTTCTGTCTTTCTGTCTGTGTCTATCTGTCTGTGTATCTGTGTCTGTCTCTTTAAGTCTGTCTGTCTGTCTATACTTATGTCTCCCTGTTTCTCTATGCTTCTGTCTGTCTACCCTTCTGACTGTCTCTCTGTTTGACTGACTGTCTGTCTATCCCTCTGTTTCTCTCTGTCTACATGTCTGTCTGTGTATATGTGACTGTGTTTTTGTCCATCCTGTCTGTCAGTCTGTCTAGCCTTCTGTCTGTTTGTCTGTCTAATGTCTGTCTGTCTATCCTTCAGTCTGTCTGTCTTCATGTCTGTCTGTGTGTATGTGACTGTGTGTTTGTCCAGCTTGTCTGTCTCTCTAGGCTTCTTTCTGTGTGTCTCTGTATCTGTCTGTCTGCCTGTCTGACTATCCTATTGTCTGTATGCTTCTCTATGTTTCTGTCTGTCTTTGCCTGTCTGTCTGTCTATGCTTCTGTGTCTATGTCTCTCTACCCTTCTGTCTGTCTGTCTATCCTTCTGTCTGTCTGTAGGCCAATCTGTCTGTCTAATATCAGTCTGTCTATTCTGTCTGTCCCTCTGCCTGCCTGTCTGTCTGGCTATCCTTCTGCCTGTCTGTCTGTCTGCCTGTGCTTCTGTCTACCCCTACCTCTGATTGTCTGCATGTCTCTCTGTTAATTGTTCTGTCTTTCTGTCTGTGTCTCTCTGTGTATCTGTGTCTGTCTCTTTAAGTCTGTCTGTCTGTCTATATTTATGTCTCCCTGATTCTCTATGCTTCTGTCTGTCTATCCTTCTGTCTGTCTCTCTATCCCTCTGTTTCTCTGTCTGTCTACCTGTCTGTCTGTGTGTCTGTCTGGATAAGATTGTGTCTGTCTGTCTATCTTTGCATCTGTGTTTCTGTGTGTCTGTCTATACTTCTGTCTGTCTGACTGCCCATCTGTCTGTCAATCCTTCTGTCTGTCAGTCTGTCTATACTTTTATCTCCCTGTTTCTCTATGCTTCTGTCTATCCTTCTGACTGTCTGTTTGACTGCCTGTCTGTCTATCCTTCTGTCTCTCTGTCGGTCTGTCTGACTATCTGTCTGACTGTCTCCCTGTCTGTCTTTCTGCCTATCATTTGTCTGGGTGTCTGTCAACATATCTGTGTTCTGCCTGTCTGCGTGTGTGTCTGTCTCTCTCTCTCTGTGTCTGTCTGTCTGTCTGCCTGCATGTCGGTCTGTCCTGTCTACCTGTCTGTGAGTGTGTCTGTTTGTCTGTGCATCTGCCTATCTGTCTATCCTTGTCTCTCTGTCTGTCTTCCCATCTTTCTGTCAATCCTTCTATCTGTCTGTCGGTCTATCCTTTCTCTCTGTCTGTCTAAAGTCTGTCTATCCTGTCTGTCTGTCCACATGTCTGTCTGTCTGTGTGTCTTTCTGTCCATCCTTCTGTCTATGCATCTGCCTGTCCTTCTCTCTGGCTATCCTTCTGTCTTTCTGTCTATGCTTCTGTCTGTCTGTCTACCCTATTGTCAGTCTGTGTGTCTCTGTCTGTCTGCCTGTCTTCCTGTATCAGTCGATCCTTCTCTCTGTCTATCCTTCTGTTTGTCTGTCTAATGTCTGTCTATTCTTCAGTCTGTCTGTCTAATGTCTGTCTATTCTTCAGTCTGTCTGTCTACATGTCTGTCTGTGTATACATGACTGTGTGTTTGTCCATCCTGTCTGTCTGTCTGACTGTCTGTCTGTCTAGCCTTGTCTTTCTGTGTGTCTCTGTATCTATGTGTCTGCCTGTCTGATTATCCTATTGTCTGTCTGCTTCTCTGTTTCTGTCTGTCTGTGTATCTGTCCGTCTATGTGTCTGCCTGTCTTTCCTTCTGTCTGTCTGTCTGTCTGTCTGTCTGTCTATACTTCTGTGTCTGTTTGTGTCTCTGTCTACCCTTCTGTTTGTCTGTCTGTCTAAGATTCTGTCTGTCTACATCTGTTGTCTGTCTGTCTATTCTTATGACTGTCTGTTTACCTGTCTATATGTTTGTCTGTCTGTCTGTGTATCTGTCTGTCTGTCTCACTGTCTGTCTCTCTATATATTTTTCTACCTGTCTCTATTTGCCTGTCTACACTTCTGTCTGTCTGTAGGACTGTTTGTCTTTAGGTCTGTCTGTATATCCTTCTGTCTGTCTGTCTATCTGTGTGTCTTTCTTTATTTCTGCATGTGTATCTATCCTTCTGTCTTTCTGTCTGTCACCTGTACTTCTGTCTGCCTTTCTGCTTGTCTGTCTATTCTTTGGACTGTCTGTCTGTCTAATCTCTTTCTGTATGGCTGTCTATGTGTCTGTGTGTCTATATATCCTTCTGTCTGCCTGTCTATCTGTCTGTCTATATTAGCTTCTATCCTTCTGTCTGTCTGTGTATCTCTGTATCTGTCTGTCTGTGTGTCTGTCTATAGTTCTGTCCCTCTGTGTATCTCTATGTCACTCTCTGTATCTGTTTGTCTGTCAGTCTATCCTTCTGTCTGTCTGTATGCATATCTGTCTATCTGCTTGTCTGTCTATCCTTCTGTCTGTCTCTGTGTGTGTGTGTGTGTGTGTGTGTGTCTATTATCTTTCTATCCTTAAGTCTGTCTGTCTGACCTTCTGTCTATCAATTCTTGTGTCTGTCCATCTGTCCTTCTGTCTGTCTATCCTTTTTCTCTGTCTGTCTATCTTTGTTTCTGTCTATACTTATGTCTCTCTGTTTCTCTACGCTTCTGTCTGTCTGTCTATCCATCTGTCTGTCTGCCTATGCTTCTGTCAGTCAGTCTGTCTGTCTGTCTATGCTGTCTGTCTACCTCGCTGTCTTTTTGTGTCTCTCTGTCTATCCTGTTGGTCTGTGTGTCTCTTTATTCTGTCTGCCAATCTGTCCTTCTGTCTGACTATCCTTTTACTGTATGTCTCACTGTCTGTCTGTCTTCTTGTCTGTCTATCCTTCTGTTTTTCTGTCTATCCTCCTGTCTGTCTGTCTGTGTATCTGTCTGTGTTTCTCTGTTTATCCTTCTGTCTGAATATCTATGTGTGTCTGGTTGGTTGTCTATCGGTTGGTCTGTCTATCTGTCTGTTGTCTGTCTTTCTATCTTTTTACATGTCCATAAGTCTATGTATAAGTGGATGGATGGATGGCTCTTTCTGTCTGTATATCTATGTCTATCTATCAATCTGTTTATCTGTGTCTGTCTATCCTGTGTGCCTTCCTGTCTACCTTTCTGTCTGTCTGTATCTCTGTCTGTTTTTCTGTCTGTTTTTCTGTCTGTTGGTCTGTCTCTCTGTCTCTCTATACTTCTGTCTTTGTTGTCTTTGTCCATCCTTATGTCTTCTGTCTGTGTCTGTCTGTATATCCTGCTGTCTGTCTGTCTATGATTCTGTTTGTCTTTCTAACCTTTTCTCTGTGTGTCTCTATCTAACCTGTCTATCTGTCTATGCTTCTGTCTGTCTACCTTTCTGTCTATCTTTCTGTCTCTCTGTCTCTGTGCCTCTATGTGTATTCTATTTATCTTTCTGTGTGTCTCTCTAACTTTCTGTCTGTCTGTCTGTCTGTCTGTCTGCGTGTATGTCTATCTATACTCCTGTCTGTCTTACTCTCTATGCTTCTGTCTGTCTGTCTTTCTATTCTGTCTGTCCATCTGCCCTCCTGTGTAGCCTTTTTATCTGTCTTAGCTTCTGTCTATCCTTCTGTCTGTCTGTGTATCTCTGTGTCTGTCTATCTGTCTGTGTGTCTGTCTGTCTATAGTTCTGTGTCTCTGTGTATCTCTATGTCTATCTGTGAATCTGTCAGTCTATCTTTCTGTCTGTCTGTCTCTCTGTATATCTGTCTATCTGCCTGTCTGTCTATCCTTCTGTCTGTCTGCCCATCTGTCTGTCTAATGTCTGTCTGTCTATCCTGTCTGTCCATCTGGCTGCCTGTCTGGGTATCTGGCTATATTTCTGTCTGTCTGTCTGTCTGTCTGTCTGTGCTTCTCTCCACCCCTCTGTCTGATTGTCTGCGGGTCTGTCTGTCTATCCTGTCTTTTTGTCTGTATCTCTCTGTCTGTCTGTGTATCTGTGTGTCTGTTTGTCTTTCTGTCTCTTTGTATGTCCATAACTCTATGAATAGATGGATGGATGGATGGCTCTCTCTGTCTGTCTGTATATCTATGTCTATCTATCAATCTGCTTATCTGTGTCTATCCTGTGTGTCTTCCTGTCTACCTTTCTGTCTGTCTGTCTATATCTCTGTTTGTCTGTCTGTCTTTCTGTTGGTCTGTCTCGCTGTCTGTCTGGTTCTCTATACTTCTGTCTGTGTCTGTCCATCATATGTTTTCTGTCTGTGTCTGTCTGTCTACCCTGCTTGCTGTCTGTCTGCCTATGATTCTGTCTGTCTTTCTAACATTTTGTCTGTCTGTGTGTCTCTGTGTAACCTTCTGTCTATCTGTCTATGCTTCTGTCTGTCTACCTTTCTGTCTGTCTATCCTTCTATATGTCTGTCTCTCTGTCTGTCTCTGTGCCTGTATGTCTATTCTATTTACCTTTCTGTGTGTCTATCTGTCTAACATTTTGTCTGTCTGTCTGTCTGTCTGTGTGTGTATGTCTATCTATCCTCCTGTCTGTCTTTCTATGCTTCTGTCTATCTATCTGTCTATCCTTCTTCCTCTGGTCTATCATTTTTTATTTCAGTCTTTCTGTCTGTCTGTCTGTCTGTCTCAGCTTCTGTCTATGTAACCTTCTGTCTGTCTGTCTGTCTGTCTGTGTATCTCTGTGTCTGTCTGTGTGTCTGTCTGTCTATATTTCTGTCTCTATGCGTATTTCTATGTCTCTCTGTGTATCTGTGTGCCTGTCAGTCTATCTTTTTTTCTGTCTGTCTGTCTCTCTGCATATCTGTCTATTTGCCCGTTTGTCTGTCTATCCTTCTGTTCATCTGTCTGACCATCTGTCTGTCTATCCTGTCTGTCCATCTGCCTGCCTGTCTGTCTGGGTTTCTGGATATCCTGTTTGTCTGTCTGTCTGTGCTTCTCTCTACCCCTCTGATTGTCTGTGTGTCTCTCTGTCTATCCTGTCTTTTTGTGTCTGTCTGTCTGTGTATCTGTGTGTCTGTCTATTTAAGTCTGTCTGTCTGTCTGTCTATACTTATGTCTCCCTGTTTCTCTATGCTTCTGTCTATCCGACTGTCTGTCTGTTTGACTGTCTATCCTCTCTGTCTGTCTGTCTGTCTGCCTGTCTGTCTGCCTGTCATCCTGTCTGACTATCTCCCTGTCTGTCTGTCTGTCTGTATGTCAATCTATCGTTTTGTCTGCATGTCTATCAACATGTCTGTCTGTCTGTCTGTGGTTCTGTCTCTCTGCCTGTGTCTGTCTGTCTGTCTTTTTGTCTATGCTTCTGTCTGTCTGTCTATGCTGTCTGTGTGTCTACCCCACTGTCTGTCTTTTTGTATCTCTCTGTCTATCCTGTTGGTCTGTGTGTCTCTTTATTCTGTCTGTCCATCTGTCCTTCTGGCTCTCTATCCTTTTACTATATGTCTCTGTCTGTCCGTCTTCCTGTCTGTCTGTCTATCCTTTTGTTTGTCTGTCTGTCTATCCTCCTGTCTGTCTGTCTTTCTGTCTGTGTATCTGTGTCTCTGTTTATCCTTCTGACTGAATATCTATGTGTGTGTGGTTGTTTGTCTATCTGTTGGTCTGTCTATCTGTCTGTTTGTCTGTCTTTCTCTTTGTTTGTCCATAAGTCTATGTATAGGTGGATGGATGGATGGCTTTCTCTGTCTATATATCTATGTTTATCTATCAATCTGCTTATCTGTGTCTATCTATCCTGTGTGTCTTCCTGTCTACCCATCTGTTTGTCTGTCTGTATCTCGGTTTGTCTGTCTGTCTTTCTGTCAGACTGGCTGGCTCTCTATACTTCTGTCTGTGTCCATCCTTATGTTTCTGTCTGTCTGTCTATCCTGCTGTCTGTCTTTCTAACCTTTTGTCTGTCTGTCTCCAATCTTCTGTCTATGCTTCTGTCTACCTATCTGTCTGTCTATCCTTCTGTCTGTCTGTCTGTCTGTCTCTGTGCCTGTATGTCTATTCTTCTATTTATCTTTCTGTGTGTCTCTCTGTCTAACATTCTGTCTGTTTGTCTGTCTACATGTATATATCTATCCTCCTGTCTGTCTCTCTATGCTTCTGTCTGTCTGTCTATCTATTCTGTCTGTCCATCTGTCCTCCTATCTATCCTTTTATCTCTGTCTGTCTGTCTTAGTTCTGACTATCCTGTCTGTCTCACTGTGTATCTCTGTGTTTGTCTGTCTGTGTGTCTGTCTGTCTATAGTTCTGTTTCTCTGTGTTTCTCTATGTCTATCTGTGTATATGTCTGTCTGTCAGTCAGTCTATATTTCTGTGTCTGTCTGTCTGTCAGCATATCTATCTGCCTGCCTACCTGTCTCTCTGTCCATCTGTCTGTCTGTCTGCCAATCTGTCTGTCTATCCTACTGTCTATCCGTCTATCTGCCTGTCTGGATGTCTGTCTGGCTATCCTTCTGTCAGTCTGTCTGTCCTGTCCGTGCTTCTGTCTACCCCTCTGTCTGATTGTCGGCGTGTCTGTCTGTCTAACCTTATGTCTGTCTGTGTCTCTCTGTCTGCCTGTGTATCTGTGTGTCTGTCTCTTTAAGTCTGTCTGTCTGTCTGTCTGTCTATACTTATGTCTCCCTGTTTCTCTATGCTTCTGTCTATCCGACTGTCTGTCTGTCTATCCTTCTCTCTCTCTCTGTCTGTCCATCTGCCTGTCTGTCTGACTGTCATCCTGCCTGACTATCTCCCTGTCTGTCTGTCTGTATGTCAATCTATCGTTTTGTCTGCATGTCTATCAACATGTCTGTCTGTCTGTCTGTGGTTCTGTCTCTCTGCCTGTGTCTGTCTGTCTGTGTGTCTGTCTGTGTCTGTGACTATACTTCTGTCCATCTGTCTGTCTGCCTGCCTGCCTGCCTGCATGTCGGTCTGTCTATCTCTCTGTCTACCTGTCTGTCTGTGTGTCCATCTGTATAACATTGTTTCTATCTGTCTATCTCTCTGTGTGTCTATCTTTCTGTCTCTCTGTCTGTCTATAATTCTGTCTGTCTGGCTAATGTCTGTCTATCCTTCTGTCTGTCTGTCTGACCTTCTGTCTTTCCAATGTCTGTCTATTCTTCTGTCTGTCTGACCTTCTGTGTCTGTCAATTCTTCTGTCTGTCCATCTGTCCTTCTGTCTGACTATCCTTTTTCTTTGTCTATCTTTGTCTACTGTCTCTCTGTTTCTCTATGCTTCTGTCTGTCTATCTGTCTGTCTTCCTATGCTTCTGTCTGTCTTTCTATCTGTCTATGATTCTGTCAGTCTGACTCTTCTTCTGTCTGTCTGTTTTTCTGTCTATCCTTCTGTCTGTCTGCCTGTCTATCATACTGTCTGTCTTTTTGTGTGTATCTCTGTCTATGCTGTTTGTCAATTGATTCTTCTGTCTGCCCATCTGTCCTTCTGCCTCTCCTTTTTCTGTATGTCTCTCTATCTATCTGTCTGACTGTCTGTCTTTGTATCTGTCTGTCTATCCTTCTCTTTCTCTGTCTGTTTATCCTCCTGACTGTCTGTCTATGCTGTCTGTGTGTCTACCTCACTGTTTGTCTTTTTGTATCTGTCTATCCTGTTGGTCTGTGTGTCTCTTAATCTGCCCATCTGTCCTTCTGTCTCTCTACCCTTTTACTATGTCTCTCTATCCATCTTCCTGTCTGTCTGTTTATCCTTCTGTTTGTCTCTCTGTCTATTCTCCTGTCTGTCTGTGCATCTGTCTGTGTGTCTCTGTCTGTTTATCCTTCTGTCTGAATATCTATGTGTGTGTCTGTTTTTGTCTATCTGTTGGTCTGTCTTATCTATCTGTTCGTCTGACTTTCTGTCTCTGTATGTCCATAAGTCTATGTATATGTGCATGGATGGATGGCTCTGTCTGTCTGTATATCTATGTCTATCTATCAATCTGCTTATCTGTGTCGGTCTATCCTGTGTGTCTTCCTGTCTACCCTTCTGTCTGTCTGTCTGTCTGTCTGTCTGTCTGTCTGTATCTCTGTCTGTCTTTCTTTCTTTCTGTCGGTCTGTCTCTCTGTCTGTCTGTCTGTCTATACTTCTGTCTGTGTCTATCCATCCTTATGTTTTCTGGCTATGTCTGTCTATCCTGCTGTAGGTCTGTCTATGATTCTGTCTGTCTTTCTAACCTTTTGTCTGTATGTATGTCTCTGTCTAACCTTCTGTCTATTTGTCTATGCTTCTGTCTGTCTGTCTACCTGTCTACCCTTCTGTATGTCTCTCTCTCTGGCTGTCTCTGTAACTGTATGTCTATTCTTCTATTTATCTTTCTGTGTGTCTCTCTGTCTAACATTCTGTCTGTTTGTCTGTCTGCATGTATATATCTATCCTCCTGTCTGTCTCTCTATGCTTCTGCCTGTCATCTATTCTGTCTGTCTATCTTTCCTCCCGTCTATCCTTTTTATGTTTTTCTGTCTGTCTCTCTGTGTATCTGTCTTAGCTTCTGTCGATCTATCCTTCTGTCTGTCTGTCTGTCTGTCTGTCTGTCTGTCTGTATATCTCGCTGTCGATCTGTCTGTGTGTCTATCTCTCTGTGTATCTCTATGTCTCTCTGTGTATCTGTCTGTCAGTCTATCCTCTGTCTGTCTGTCTGTCTGCATCTCTATCTATCTGCCTGTCTGTCTATCCTTCTGTCTGTCTGCCTGCCCATCTTTCAATCTGTCTAATGTCTGTCTGTCTATCCTTATGTCTGTCTCTCTGTATGTCTATGTGACTGTATGTCTATTCTTCTATTTATCTTTCTGTGTGTCTCTCTGTCTAACATTCTGTCTGTCTGTCTGTCTGTGTGTATGTCTATCTATCCTCCTGTCTGCCTGTCTGTCTATCTATTCTGTCTGTCCATCTGTCCTCCTGTCTATCCTTTTTATCTCTGTCTTTCTGTGTGACTGTCTTAGCTTCTGTCTATCTATCCTTGTGTCTGTCTATCTGTCTCTGTATCTCTGTGACTGTGTGTCTGTCTATAGCTCTGTCTCTCTGTGTATCTCTATGTCTTTCTCTGTGTATGTCTTTCAGTAACTTTAACCTTCTGTATGTCTGTCTGCATATCTGTCTATCTGCCTGTCTGTCTGTGTATCCTTCTGTCTGCCTGTCTGTCTGTCTGCTCACCTGTCTGTCTAATGTCTGTCTGTCAATCCTTTTGTCTATCCATCTGCCTGCCTGTCTGTCTGGATATCCTTCTGTCTGTCTGTCTGTGCTTCTGTCTAGCCCTCTGATTGTCTGCGTGTCTGTCTGTCAATCCTTCTGTCTTTCTGTGTCACTCTGTCTGTCTGTGTATCTGTGTGTCTGTCTCTTTAAGTCTGTCTGTCTGTCTATAGTAATGTCTCCCTGTTTCTCTATGCGTCTGTCTATCCTTCTGACTGTCTGTTTGACTGTCTGTCTATCCTTCTGTCTGTCTGCCTGTCTGTCTGTCTCCCTGTCTGACTATCTGTCTATTGTTTTGTCTGAGTGTCTGTCAACTTGTCTGTCTGTCTGCCTGTGTGTCTGTCTGCCTGTCGGTGTGTCTGTCTGAATATATTTCTGTCTGTCTGTCTGTCTGCCTGCCTGCCTGCATGTCAGGCTGTCTATCTCTCTACCTGTCTGTCTGTGTGTCTATCTGTATAACATTTTGACTGTGTATCTGTCTGTGAGTCTGTCTTACTGTCTGTCTTTCTCTCTGTCTGTCTATCCTTCTGTCTATCTGTGTATTCTTCTGTCTGTCTATCCTTTTTATCTGTCTGTCTTTCCTTATGTCTGTCTGTCTGTTCACAAGTCTGTCTGTCTGTCTGACTGTCTGTCTAGCCTTCTGTGTATCTGTCTGTCTCTGTATCTGTCTTTCTGCCTGTCTGCCTGTCTGACTTATCCTATTGTCTGTCTGCTTCTCTATGTTTCTGTCTGTCTATCTGTCTGTTTTTATATCTGTCTGTCCTTCTGTCTGTCTAAGATTCTGTCTACCTGTCTGTTGTCTGTCTGTCTATCCTTATGACTGTCTGTTTACCTGTCTATCTGTCTGTCTGTGTGTGTATCTGTCTCTCTGTCTCACTGTCTGTCTCTCTGTCTCTCTGTATCTTTCTGCTGGCCTGTTTGTCTGTCTACACTTCTTTATGTGTATCTGTCTGTAGGATTGTCTGTCTGTAGGTCTGTCTGTATATCCTTCTGTCTGTCTGTCTGTCTGTCTGTTTGTCTATCTGTGTGTCTTTATTTCTGCCTGTCTATCTGTCTGTCTACCTGTCCTTCTGTCTGCCTTTCTGCTTATCTGTATGTCTATTCTTTTGTCTGTCTGTCTAATCACTTTCTGTGTGGCTGTCTACATGTCTGTCTGTGTGTCTGTGTGTCTGTGTGTCTGTATATCCTTCTGTCTGTCTGTCTATCTGTCTGTCTATATTAGCTTCTATCTATCCTTCTGTGTGTCTGTCTGTGTATCTCTGTATCTGTCTGTGGGTCTGTCTGTCTATAGTTCTGTCTCTCTATGTATCTCTATGTCACTCTGTGTATCTGTTTGTCTGTCAGTCTATCCTTCTGTCTGTCTGTCTGTCTGTCTGTCTGCATATCTCTCTATCTGCCTGCCTGTCTGTCTATCCTGTCTGTCTGTCTAATATCATTCTATCCTTCTGTCTGTCTGATCTTCGGTATGTCTATCAATTCTTGTGTCTGTCCATCTGTCCTTCTGCCTGTTATCTTTTTTCTCTGTCTATCTTTGTTTTTGTCTATACTTATGTCTCTCTGTTTCTCTACACTGCTGTCTGTCTGTCTATCCATCTGTCTGTCTGCCTATGCTTCTGTCTGTCTTTCTATCTGTCTATGCTTCTGTCTGTATCTCTGTCTATCTTTCGGTCTGTCGGTCTGTCTGTCTGTCTGGCTCTCTATACTTCTGTCTGTGTCTGTCCATCCTTATGCCTTCTCTCTGTGTCTGTCTCTCTATCCTGTGGTCTGTCTGTCTATGATTCTGTCTGTCTTTCTAACCTTTTGTCTGTCTGTGTGTCTCTGTCGAACCTTCTGTCTATGCTTCTGTCTGTCTACCTGTCTGTCTGTCTGTCTGTTTCTGTGCCTATGTTTATTCTATTTATCTTTCTGTGTGTCTCTCTAACTTTCTGTCTGTATGTATGTCTGTCTTTTTGTGTTTATCTCTCTGTGTGTCTGTGTATCTGTGTGTCTGTCTCTTTAAGTCTGTCTATCTACACTTATTCCTCCATGTTTCTCTATGATTCTGTCTATCCTTCTGCCTGTCTGTCTGATTGTCTGTCTGTCTATTCGGTCTCTCTGTCTGTTAGTCTTCCTGTCTGTCTACCTGTCTGTCTGTGTGTCTGTCTGTATAACATTGTGTCTGTCTATCTGTATTTCTGTCTGTCTGTCTCTCTGTCTCTCCCTCTGTCTGTCTGTCTGCCTGCCCATCTGTCTGTCTATCCTTCTTTCTGTCTGTCTGACTAAAGTCTGTCTATCCTGTCTGACTGTCCACATGTCTGTCTCTGTGTCTTTCTTTCTGTCCATCCTTCTGTCTATCCATCTGCCTGTCTGTCTGTTTATCCTTCTGTCTTTCTTTCTGTCTATGCTTCTGTCTGACTGTCTGCTCTATTGTCAGTCTGTGTGTCTCTGTCCACTTGTCTTCCTATGTGTCAGTCTATCCTTCTCTCTGTCTGTGTCTATCCTTCTGTCTGTCTGTCTAATGCCTGTCTGTCTATCCTTCTGTTTGTTTGTCTGTCTAATGTTTGTCTGTTTATCCTTCTGTCTGTCTGTCTAAATGTCTGTCTGTCTGGGTATGTGTCTGTCTGTCTGGGTATATATGACTGTGTGTTTGTCCATCCTGTCTTACTGTCTGACTGTCTAGCCTTCTATCTGTGTCTCTGTATCTGTCTGTCTGCCTGTCTGCCTGTCTGATTATCCTATTGTCTGTCTGCCTCTCTATGTTTCTGTCTGTGTGTCTATGTGCCTGTCTGCCTGTCCTTCTGTCTGTCTGTCTGTCTATGCTTCAGTGTCTGTCTATGTCTCTGTCTACCCTTCTATCCATGATTCTGTCTGTCTACCTGTCTGTTGTTTGTCTATCCTTATGACTGTCTGTTTACATGTCTGTCTGTCTGTCTATCTGTCTCTCTGTCTCACTGTCTGTCTCTATGTCTCTCTGTATGTCTTTCTGCCGGCCTGTTTGTCTGTCTACACTTCTGTCCATCTGTCTGTCTGTAGGACTGTCTCTCTGTAGGTCTGTCTGTATATCCTTCTGTCTGTCTGTCTATGTGTCTTTCTTTATTTATGCCTGTCTGTCTATCCTTCTGTCTGTCTACCTGTCCTACCCTTCTGCTTGTCTGTATCTCTATTCTTTGTCTGTCTGTCCATCTGTCTATCCCCTTTCTGTGTGTCTGTCTACATGTCTGTGTATCTATGTGTCTGTCTATCCTTCTGTCTGTCTGTGTGTGTCTGTCTACCATTCCGTCTGTCTGACTGTCTGTGTGTCTGTCTACATTTTTGTCTATCATTCTGTCTGTCTGTGTGTCTTCTTTCTGTTTGTCTGTCTGTCTGTCTGTCTGCCTGTCTACCTGCCTGATTGTCTATCCTTCTGTCTCTCTCTCTATGCTTCTTTCTATCTATCTTTCTGTCTGTCTGCCTGTCTATCTTTCTGTCTGACTGTCTATTCTTCTGTCTGTCTGTCTATTCTTCTGTCTGTGTCTGTCTGTCTGTCTGTCTATCCTTCTGTCTGTCTGCCTATCATACTGTCTTTTTCTGTGTCTCTCTAGCTATCCTGTTTGTCTGTTTATTGATTCTTCTATCTGTCCATCTGTATTTCTGTCTATCGTTTTTCTGTATGTCTCTCTGTCTCTCTGTCTGTCTGTCTTAGTGTCTGTCTGTATATGTATATCCTTCTGTTTGTCTGTCTATCCTCCTGACTGACTGTGTGTTTGTCTGTATGTGTGTCTGTCTGTTTATCCTTCTGTCTGAATATCTGTGGGTGTCTAGTTGTTTCTCTATCTGTTGGTCTGTGTATCTGTCTGTTTGTCTGTCCCTTTGTCTATCCATCTATCTATGTATAGGTGGATGGATGGATGGCTCTGTCTGTCTGTATATCTATGTCTGTTGATCCATCTGCTTATCTGTGTCTGTCTATCCTGTGTGTCTTCCTGTCTACACTTTTGTTTGTTTGTCTACTCACGCTTCTGTCTGTCTGTCTGTCTGTCTGTATCTCTGTTTGTATGTGTATCCTTCTGTCTCTCTGTCTATCCTTCTGTCTGTCT
>NC_034613.1:71373978-71412441 GCF_900095145.1 Mus pahari | reverse complement strand
AGCTGGCTGTGAGCATCCACTTCTGTGTTTGCCAGGCACTGGCATAGCCTCACAAGAGGCCGCTATATCGGGGTCCCTTCAGCAGAATCTTGCTGTCATGTGCATTAGTATCTGGGTTTGGTGGCTGATGATGGGATGAATTCCTGGAGTAACAAACAGGTGTGTGTCTATCTTTATGTGTGTCTGTCTGTTTATCCTTCTGTCTGAATATCTATGTGTGTCTGGTTGTTTGTCTATCTGTTGGTCTGTCTGTCTATCTGTCTTTCTGTCTCTTGGTATATCCATAGGTGGATGGATGGATGGCTCTCTCTTTCTGTCTTTCTCTTTGTATGTCCATAAGTCTATGTATAGGTGGATGGATGGATGGCTCTTTCTGTCTGTCTGTATATCCATGTCTATCAATATGCTTATCTGTCTGTCTAGCCTGTGTGTCTTCCTGTCTACCCTTCTGTATGCCTGTCTGTCTGTCTGTATCTCTGTGTGTTTGTCTTTCTTTCTGTTGGTCTGTCTCTCTATCTGGCTGTCTATACTTCTGTCTGTGTCTGTCCAGCCTTATGTTTTCTGTCTGTGTCTGTCTTTCTATCCTACCATCTGTCTGTCTGTCTATGATTCTGTCTTTCTAACCTTGTGTCTGTCTGTCTCTGTCTAACCTTGTCTGTCTATCCTTCTGTCTCTCTAATTGTCTGTCTGTCCTTCTGTATTTCTGTCTCTCTGTCTGTCTGTCTCTGTGCCTGTATGTAAATTCTTCTATTTATCTTTCTGTGTGTTTTTCTGTCCAACATTTTGTCTGCTTGTCTCTCTGCGTGTATGTCTATCTATCCTCCTGTCTGTCTGTCTATCTACCTATTCTGTCTGTACATCTGTCCTCCTGTCTATCCTTTTTATCTCTGTCTTTCTGCCTGTCTGTCTCTCTCTCTCTTACCTTCTGTCTACCTATCCATCTGTCTGTCTGTCTGTCTGTCTGTGTATCTGCCTATAATTCTGTCTGTCTGTCTGTCTGTCTGTCTGTATCTCTGTTTGTATGTGTATCCTTCTGTCTCTCTGTCTATCCTTCTGTCTGTCTATCCTCCTGTCTGTCTCTCTGTCAGATATTCTGTCTGTCTAATGTCTGTCTATCCTTCTGTCTGTTTGACTTTCTGTGTGTCTGTCAATCCTTGTGTCTGTCCATCTGTCCTTCTGTCTATCCTTTTTCTCTGTCTATCTTTGTATCTGTCTATACTTATGTCTCTGTTTCTCTATGCTTCTGTCTATCCATCCATCTGTCTGTCTGCCTATGCTTCTGTCTGTCTTTCTGTCTATGCTTCTGTTTGCCTGTCTATTCTTATCTGTGTGTGTGTGTCGGTCTATCCTTCTGTCTGTCTGCCTGTCTACCATACTGTCTGTCTTTTTGTATGTCTCTCTGTCTATGCTGTCTATCTGTCAATCGAATCTTCTGTCTGCCCATCTGTCCTTCTGTCTACCCTTTTTCTGTATGTCTCTTTGTCTGTCTGACAGTCTGTCTTTGTGTCTGTCTATCCTTCTGTTTGTCTGTTTATGCTCCTGTCTGTCTGTCTGTGTGTCTATCTTTTTTTAAAGAAGTGTGTGCCTTTATTAGATAGGATTCATTTAGGATTTTGTTGATTTTTTGATACATCGCTTATTCTTAACTACAAATTTCTAATAGGCTAAATAAAATATTATTAGTTAATAGAAACACTTTTGCTCTTATTTTGCTCANTCTGTCTGTCTGTCTGTCTGTGTATCTTTGTGTCGGTCTATCTGTCTGTGTGTCTGTCTATAGTTCTGTCTCTCTGTGTATCTCTATGTCTCTCTGTGTATGTCTGTCTGTCAGTCAATCTTTCTGTCTGTCTGTCTGCATATCTATCTGCCTGTCTATCCTTCTGTTTGTCTGTCTGCCCATCTGTCTGTCTAATGTCTGTCTGTTTATCCTACTGTCTGTCTGTCTGGGTGTCTGTCTGGCTATCCTTGTCTGTCTGTCTGTCTGTCTGTCTGTGCTTCTGCCTACCCCTCTGTCTGATTGTCAGCGTGTCTGTCTGTCTTACCTTATGTCTGTCTGTCTGTATCTGTGTGTCTGTCTCTTTAAGTCTGTCTGTCTGTCTGTCTATACTTATGTCTCCCTGTTTCTCTATGCTTCTGTCTATCCTTCTGACTGTCTGTCTGACTGTCTATCCTTCTGTCTGTCTGTCTGTCTGTCTGTCTATCTTTTTGTCGGTGTGTCTGTCAACATGTCTGTCTGTGGTTCTGTCTGTCTGCCTATGTGTCTGTCTGTCTGTCTGTCTGGGTCTGTGAGACTATACTTCTGTCTGTCTGTCTGTGTGCCGGACTGCCTGCATGTTGGTCTCTCTATCTCTCATCTGTCTGTCTGTGTGTCTCTCTGTATAACATAGAGTCTGTCTATATGTCTGTGTGTGTGTATGTCTGTCTATCCTTCTGTCTGTCTGTCTGTCAGCCTATCTGTCTGTCTATCCTTCTGTCTCTCTGTCTGTCTAAATGTCATCTGTCTATCCTGTCTATCTGTCCACATTTCTGTCTTCTGTCTTTCTTTCTGTCCATTCTTCTGTCTATCCATCTGCCTGTCTGTCTGGCTATACTTCTGTCTTTCTGTCTATGCTTCTGTCTGTCTGTCTACTTTTTGTCTGTCTGTCTTTCTGTCTGTCTGTCTGTCTATTCTTCTTCTGTCTGTCTGTCTATCATATGGTCTGTCTTTTTGTGTGTCTCTCTGTCTATCCTGTCTGTCTGTCAATTGATTTTTCTGTCTGCCCATCTGTCCTTCTGTCTATCCTTTTTCTGTATGCCTCTCTGTCTCTCTGTCTGACTGTCTTTGTGTCTGTCTATACTTCCGTTTGTCTATCTATCTTCCTGACTGTCTGTGTGTCTGTCTCTGTCTGTCTGTCTGTTTATCCTTCTGTCTGAATATCTGTGTGTGTCTGGTTGTTTCTCTGTCTGTTGGTCTGTCTATCTGTCTGTCTGTCTCTTTGTCCATCTATGTATAGGTGGATGGCTCTGTCTGTCTGTATATCTATGTCTGTCTATCCAACTGCTTATCTGTGTCTCTATGCTCTGTGTCTTCCTGTCTACACTTTTGTTTGTCTGTCTACCCTTCTGCCCGTGTCTGTCTGTATGTATGTTTGTCTGTCTATCTTTCTGTCTCTGCCTGCCTGTTTGTCTATTCTTCCGTCTGTCTGTCTAATGTCTGTCTGTCTATCCTGTCTGTCTTTCTGTGTATATATCTGTCTGCCTACATGTCTTTCTGTCTCTCTATCCTTCTGTCTGTCTGTCTACTCCACTGTTTTTTTGTGTGTCTCTCTGTCTATCCTGTTTGTCTATCTATTTTTCTGCCTGTCCATCTGTCCTTCTCTCTGTCTATCCTTTTTCTGTCTGTCTGTCTGTCTGTCTGTGTGTCTATCTGTTTATTCATCTTCTGTCTTTGTATGTGTGTGTCTCTCTGTCTCTTTGTTTATCTGTATGTCTATCTATTTTTCTGTCTGTCTGTCCGTCTACCCTAAGGTCTGTCTGTAGGTCTACACTTCTGTCTATCTGTCTGTCTGTCTAACCCACTGTCTTTTTGTGTGTCTCTCTGTCTATCCTGTCTCTCTGTCTATCTATTCTTCGGTCTGTCCATCTGTCCTTCTGTCTGTCTATCCTTTTTCTGCCTGTCTGTCTGTCTTTGCTTCTGTCTATCCTTCTGTCTCTCTGTCTGTGAATCTCTGTGACTCTGTTTGTATGTCTGTGTTTCTGTCTGTCTATAGTTCTGTCTCTCTCTGTATCTCTCTATCTGTGTATCTGTCTGTTTGACAGTCTATTCTGTCTGTCTGTCTGCCTGTATCTCTAATGTCTGTCTGTCTATCCTGTCTGTCTGCCTTTCTGTCTGTCTGTCTGGGTGTCTGTCTGTCTAACTGGTCTGTGCTTCTGTTTCTCTGCTTACCCTTTTTTTCTGTTTATGTGTGTGTCTCTGTCTACACCTGTGTCTGTCTGTCTGTCTATCTGTCTATCTTTCTATCCTGTCTGTGTCTCTCTGTCTGTGCATCTGTCTACGTGTCTCTCTATATCTGTCAGTCTCTGTGTATCTGTATATCTGTGTATCTTTCCATCAGTATGTTTGCCTGACTATCCTTCTGTCTATCTTTCTTTGTGTCTATCTATCTATCCTTCTTTCTGTCTGTCTCTCTGTCTGTCAGCCTATCCTTCTGTCTCTCTGACTGTCCACCTGTCTGTCTCCCTGTCTGTATATCTATCTATCATTTTGTCTGTGTGTCTGTCAACATGTCTGTGTGTCTGTCAACATGTCTGTCTGTGTTTCTGTCTTTGTGCCTGAGTGTCTGTATATCTGTGTGTCTGTCTGTCAGTCTGTATGTGTTTGTCTCTCTATCCTTCTATCTGCCTGCCTGTCTGCCTGCACATCTGTCTATCTCTCTGTTTATCCATCTGTCTGACTGACTGTTTATCTAATTGTCTATCCTTCTGCCTGTGTTTTGTCTGTCTGTCTATCCTTCTGTCAGTCATTCTGTCTGCCTGTCTATCTGCCTGTCTGTCTATCCTTCTGTCTACCTGTCTGTCTATCCTTCTGTCTCTGTGTGTCTGTCTGTGTCTGCCTGTCTGTCTGTCTAACCTGTCTCTGTCTATCTATCCTTCTGTCTCTCTGTCTATCCACCTGTCTCTGTCCATCCATCGAACCATCTGTCCATCCTTCTGTCTTTCTCTCTGGATGGCTCGATCTGTCTCTCTTTGTCTATCTGTCTATCCATCTGTCCATCTGTCCATCTGTCCCTACTGCTTTCTGTCTGTCTGTGTATCTGTCTGTCCGTCTGTCTGTCTGTCATTCTGTCTGTCTGCCTGTCGTTCTGTCTGTCTGCCTGTCTTTCTGCCTGTCTATCTTTCTATCCTGTCTGTCTCTCTGTATGAGTGTCTTTCTGGCTATCCTTCTGTCTGTCTCTCTATGCTTCTGCCTGTCTGTCTACCTTTTTGTCTGTCTTTGTGTCTCTGTCTACCCTTTTGTCTATCTGCCTGTCTGTCTGTGTGTCTGTCTATCCTTCTGTCTCTCTGTCTCTGTGTGTGTGTGTCTGTCTGTGCATCTGTCTATACTTGTCTCTGTTTCTCTGCTTCTCTGTCTGTCTGTCTGTCTTTATATCTATGCTTCTGTCTGTCTTTCTGTCTATATCTGTCTATCTTTCTAGGCTTCTGTCTGTCTGTCTGTCTATGCTTATATCTGCCTGTCTGCCTGCCTGTCTGTCTGTCTGTTTATCCTTCTGTCTGTCTAATGTCTGTCTGACTACACTTCTGTCTGTCTGTCTAAATGTCTGTCTGTCTGTGTTTCTGTTCCTCCTGTCCATCTGCCTGTCTGTCTGTTTGTCTATCTATGGTTCTGTCTACCCTTTTGTCTCTCTGTGTGTCTACCCCACTTTCTTTTTGTATATCTCTCTGTCTATCCTGTCTGTCTGTCTATTCTTCTGTCTGTCCATCTGTACTTTTCTATGTCTATCCTTTTTCTGTGTCTGTGTGTCTGCCTGTCTCTCCTTCTGTCTATCTGTATGTATGTGTCTCTCTCTGTTTATCTATGTCTGTCTGTGTGTCTGTGTGTCTGTGTGTCTGTGTGTCTACCTACTGTCTGTCTGTCTGTGTATCTACCCTAATGTCTGTCTGTGTGTTTACCCTAATGTCTGTCTGTCTGTGTGTCTACCCTAATGTCTGTCTACCCTTCTGTCTGTCTGTCAGTCTGTCTCTTTCTATCCTTCTATCTATTGTGTTTACCCTAATGTCTGTCTGTCTGTGTGTCTACCCTAATGTCTGTCTGTCTGTCTACCCTTCTGTCTGTCTGTCAGTCTGTCTCTGTCTGTCTATCCTTCTGTCTCTCTATCTATTATTCTGTCTGTCCATGTGTCCATCTGCCTATCACTTTTCTATCTGTCTATCCTTCTGTTTCTCTTTCTGTGTATCTAAGTCTGTCTGCCTGTCTGTGTATCTGTCTATCCTGTCTGTGTGTCTCTCTGTCTCTCTGTGTATCTGTCTGTCTGTCAGTCTATCCTTCTGTCTATCTGTATTTCTGTCTATCTGCCTGTACATCTAACCTTCTATCTGTCTGTCTATCCTTCTGTCTTTCTGTCTGTGTGTCTGTCTAATGTCTGTCTGTCTATCCTGTCTGTCCATTTGCCTGTCTGTTTGTCTGGGTATCTGTCTGGCTATCCTTCTGTCTGTCTGTGCTTCTGTCGATCTGTATACCCTTATTTCTGTCTGTCTGTCTGTCTGTGTGTCTCTACCCCCTCTGTCTATCTGTCTGCATATCTGTCTGTCATCCTTCTGTGTCTCTATCTTTCTGTGTCTGTCTCTGTGTGTGTGTGTGTGTATGCGTGTGTGTGTGTGTGTGTCAGTCTGTCTAATGTCTGTTTATCCTTCTTTTGGTGTGTCTGTGTGTCTGTCTATCCATCTGTCTGTCTGTCTGTCTAGGCTTCTGTCTGTCTGTCTATGCTTCTATCCTTCTGTCTGTCTGTCTACCCCACTGTCTGTCTTTTTGTGTCTGTCTATCCTGTCTGACTGTCTGTCTATCTATTGTCTGTTCATCTGTCCTTCTGTCTATTTTTTCTGTCTTTCTGTCTGTCTTTGTACCTGTATATCCTGTTTGTGTGTCTGTGTATCCTTCTGTCTGTTTGAATGACTATCACTCTGTCTATCTATCTGTCTGTGTGTCTGCATGTATGTATGTCGGTCTGTCTGTCTGTCTACCATTTTGTCTGTGTGTCTGTCAACATGTCTGTCTTTCTGTGGTTCTGTCTGTCTGATTGTATGTTTGTCTGTATATCTGTCTCTCTGTGTCTGTCTGTCTGTTTGTGTCTGTATGACTATCCTTCTGTCTGTCTTTCTGTCTGTCTCTCTGTCTATTCTTCTGTCAGTTTAATGTCTATCTACCCTTCTTTCTGTCTGTCTACATGTCTGTTTTTGTGTCTCTATTTCTACCCCACCTTCTATCTGTCCATCTGCCTGTCTGCCTGGGTGTCTGTCTGGCTATCCTTCTGTTTGTCTATGCTTTTGTCTGTCTACCCTTTTGTCTGTCTGTCTCTGTCTACTCTTTTGTTTGTCTGTCTGTCTACCTGTCTGCCTGTGTGTGTGTGTGTCAATCTATGCTTCTGTCTGTCTGCCTGTCTGTCTCTGTGTATGTCTGTCTCTGTGTATGTCTATCTGTCTGTGTGTCTGTCTGTCTACCCTCATGTCTCCCTGTTTCTCTATGCTTGTCTGTCTGTCAAACTATCTGTCTGTCTGTCTGCCTGTCTACCTCTCTGCCTGTCTATCCTTCTGTCTGTATGTATGACTGTCTATCCTTCTGTCTAATGTCTGTCTATCCTTCTGTCTGTGTGTCTATGTATCTGTCTATGTGTCTGTCTATGCTTGTCTTTCTGTCTATTCTTCTGTCTGTCTGTCTACCCCACTGTCTGTCTTTTTGTGTCAATCTATCCTGTCTGTCTGACTACATATTCTCTCTGTCCACCTGTCCTTCTGCCTGACTATTCTTTTTCTGTCTTTCTGTCTGTCTGTCCATGCTTCTGTCTGTCTACCTTTCTGTCTATTCTTGTCTGTTTGTCTGTTTGTCAACCCTACTTTCTGTCTTTTTGTGTGTCTGTCTATCCTGTCTATTATGTCTGTCCCTCTGTCCTTCTGTCTATCCTTTTCTGTCTGTCTATCTGTCTTTTTGTCTATCTCTCTGTCCCTGTATGTCTGCCTGTCTATCCTTCTGTCTATCTCTCTGTCTCTGTCTGTCTATCCTTCTGTCTCTCTGTCTATCCTTCTGTCTGTCTGTCTTCCCCATTGTCTGTCTTTTTGTGTGTCTTTCTGTCTATCCTGTGTCTATTCTTCTATCCATCTGTCCTTCTATCCTTTTCTCTCTGTCTATCCTTCTGTCTTTCTGTCTCTCTGTCTGTATGCCTGTCTATCCTTCTGTCTGTGTGTCTGTCTATCTGTCTTTCTAACCTGTCTCTGTATGTCCTTCTGTCTCTCTGTCTATCCATCTGTCAGTCTGTCTATCTGTCCATCCATCCATCCATCCATCCATCCATCCATCCATCCGTCCGTCCATTCATCCATCTGTCCATCCTTCTGTCTGGTTAGCTCTGTCTGTCTCTCTGTGTCACTCTGTCTATCCGTCTGTCCATCTGTCCATACTTTGTCTATATGTCTGTCTATTTTTCTGTCTGTCTGTCTGTCTCTCTATGTCTGTCTGTTTGTCTATCTCTGTCTCTGTCTACCTGTTTGTCTGTCTGTCCTTTCCATCTGTCCATTCTTCTATCTGTCTAATTTTCTGTCTGTCTATCCTTGCTTGTATATCTGTTTGTCTGTTTATGTGCCTATGTCTGTCTTTCAGTCTGTCTGTCTAACTTGTCTCTGTCTATCTGTCTGTAGATCTGTCTGTCTATCTATGTCTGTCTGTCTCTATTTGTCCTTCTGTCTCTCTGTCTATCCATCTGTCAGTCTGTCCATCTGTCCATCCACCTATCCATCTGCCCATCCTTCTGTCTTTCTGTCTGTCTGTCCTTCTGTCTATCTAGCCTGTTTCTCTCTGTCTGTCTTTCTGTCTGTCTATGTACATGTCTATGTACATGTACCTGTCCATCTGACTGTTTATCTGTCTGTCTATGTCTGGCAGGCTGGCCGGCTGGCTGGCTTGCTCTGACTGTCTGTCTCTATCTCTATTTGTCTGTCTGTCTGACTCTGTCTATCTGTTTATCCTTCTGTCTGCAAGTCTGTCTGCCATCTATCAGTCTTTCTGTCTATATGTGTGTCTGTCTGTCTCTGTCTGTCTGTTTATCCTTCTGTCTGCCTGTCTGTGTCTCTCTGGCTGTTTTTCTGTCTATCTGTTAGTCTATCTGTTTGTTTGTCTCTCTTTCTGTTCATTTGTCTGTCTCTCCATCTATCTATGTATGGGTGGATGGATGGATGGATGTCTATCTATATGTCTGTCTATCCATGTCTCTGCCTCTGTCTGAATATCCTACTTCTGTCTGTCTGCCTGCCTGTCTATTCATTGGTCTGTCCATCTGTTTATCTGTCTGTCTGTCTGACTGTCTATTTGTATATTTGTCTATCTGTCTCTCTATCTGTCTGTCTGTCTCTGTCTTTTTGTCTCTGTGTCTGTATGCATGTCTGTCTGTTTCTGTCTGTATGTATATCTTTCTGTCTGTGTCTGTCTGTATGTCTTTCTGTCTGTGTCTGTATGTCTGTATGTCTTTCTGTCTTTGTCTATCTATCTATCTATCTATCTATCTTTGTCTATCTATCTATCTATCTATCTATCTATCTATCTATCTATCTATCTATGTATCCATTCCTCCTTCCTACCTTTCTCTCTTTTCTTTCAATGTGTTTTTAAAGTTTTATTTATGTACATATGCATATGCTTTATAAGTATGTGCCATTGGTGTGCAGGTACCAAAAGATACCGAGATAATATGTTGTATCCCCTAGAGCTTGAATTAAGAGCACTTGTAAACTTCCTGACTTGAATGGTTGCGACCCAAACTTAGGTGCTCTGGAAGAAGCTCTTTTTACTGTTGCACCCACATTCATGAATTTGCCACCTATGTTTAGGTAATTTGTGGTTCATTTCTTTGTTGTTGTTGTTGTATATGTATGTATGTGTGTATGTGTGTGTAAGAGAGAGAGAGAGAGAGAGAGAGAGAGAGAGAGAGAGAGAGAATGAATTGCCTTTGTATCACTCATACTCATGTAAGCAATAAACTCAGATTCCCAACTGAACTTTGGAAGAATTGCTTCTTTAATCAGTCACCTATCTGTCTGGGATAAGTACACAGTCATTTTTTAATGTTTCTTCAGGAAAAAAAAGTCATGCAGTATTTATAATGAATAAATATTTTGTAAAAACAGTCGTGTATTTTGTTATATAATTTTATATATTCATTATAGTTAAATAACTTGTAACCACACATCTACATGTGGTGAATGGCACTAACAAAACCTATCATACTGTGGAATTACTAACTAGCCAGGATATGAAACTTTGTTCCATGTAGTTTTAAAGGCATGCTATAGCCTTGGCTTGTCAGTTATGACCATGCTACCAGGCCCTCCTGGCTTAGCTTCAGGATTAGTTGCCCAGTTGTGGTTCTTCTATGTGAAAGTTACAATAATATGTGACGTTACAAAAATAAAGACACTTTAATGGAATAAAGAGCTGTTAGGTAAGTTTATCATATTTAATAATTAAAGTAAGCTATATAAGACAGATTTTGCTTCTAGGATATTTAAATATTTTAAAAGCATTTGAGTGGGAAAAATATAAAGACCTGTTAACTGCATAAGAAGATATTACTTGTGCATAAATTTATATGCTGGCTTAGATGATATACTGTCTTATATTTTACATTATTATTATATTTGTTCATCACATAAAAAGACTGATAAAACAAGTGTTGTACCATGGAAAATAAATCTGAAGGAATAAAAATGGCTTCCAAAAATTACTGAGCTTATAAGGAACACAGCAGAGCAGAACTATTTTCAATTCTAAATTCTGATTAATGTTCTAGCAATTAACAAGACCACTTAGTAAATTCATTTCCTAAAGCCTGTTTACACCTCTATAATCACCTTAATTAATTTCATATCAGTCTTCTTGCTGCACTGATGTGATTGGTTCATGTCAATGAATAACAAATATGTGTATTAACCTGCTGCAGTTTGAGAACCAAGTTTTCCGTAGAAAAATGTCTGCAAATGAGTACTGACCAATTTACAACAAAGTTTACCCTTTCCAAAGCAAAATGAAGGCCACTCCAGCCAGGTGGGCTCACTCTAAAGCTTCCCCCCTCTCTCCTTCCTTCCAAACACACCCCCCTAGTCTAATTTCCAACTCTGCAGCAAACCATCTTATGTGGCTCCCCTCCCTCTACAATAGCTCACACATATCTTCCACTCCAAACTTTCCTCCCCCATGCACTACTTCATGCAAGTCCACCAAAATAAACAGGTATTACTTGGGAAAAAATGAGCCACTCCCAGCCAACAATGAAGGTACCCTGTAGTGGCTATTCCTGGTTGTCAACTTGACTATATTTGAAATGAACTATAATCCAGAATTGGAAGGCTCACCAGTGAACCTAATCTGGAGACTGAGAGATAGAAGTTTCTGATCTGGATCTTGGTATGGAGATCTTGAGACACAGTGGTGATTGAATCCAGAAGATTAAGACAGGGAGATCTCCGAGTCCAAGATCATCTGGGATTAAAGGTGTGGTGGCACACACCTTTAATCTGGGCTACACCTTCTGCTGGGGACCATATAAGGACATTGGAAGAAGGGAGTCTGGCTCTCGCTCTTTCGCCTTCTTGCGGTGTGGGACTCAGCGACTGCTAGATCCTTGGACTTCCATTCACAGCTACTACTGAACCATTGTTGGGATTTGGACTGCAGACTGTAAGTCATCAATAAATTCCTTTACTACATAGAGACTATCTGTAAGTTCTGTGACTCTAGAGAACCCTGACTAATACAGAAATTGGTACCAGCAGAGTGGGGTATTCCTGTGACAACCTGACCATGTATTGGGGAGGACTGTGGAAGGACTTTGGAACTTTGAGCTAGAAGATCCATTCAGTGTTAAGAGCTCTGTCGAATGTTGTGTAGGAGCTTGGAAGATAATGTGGAGAACAGTGCAGAAGATGGAGACCCGGCTTGTGAAATTTCAGAGGGACAATTAAAGACTCTTTTCAGGGCCATTGCTGTTTTGGATTGTGTAGATTTTGTGGTTCTGGTTAGCTGGGGCTGAAGAATCAGCTGTGATTAACAAGATACCAGAACCACTAAAGTGAAACCTTTGTATTACTGGGACTATTGATGCTGGTTAGCTGGAGCTAAGAAATTAGCGGTGATTAAGAAGAGACCAGCATCACTGAGGTGACATCTTCTGGGAAGTGTTTTCTGGAAGCACAGAGGCCTTGTTCCAGAGATAGCCAAGGTTGTACCTTGTGCTGTGACTGGACTTGATAATGTGTAAGAGTTACTCGGGTGGTACTGGTTTTGAAGGCATGAAGGGGTCATGCAGAGCAACTGAGGCCATGGAAGCACTGTGAGAGGCCATGGAAGGCCATTGGTGAAGCTGCAGCCTCAGCTACAATTGATGGCCCAGGACTGAAGGGGTCATGCAAAGGAGCTGAGGTTTGCCACTATGAAGAGAGCCTATGAGAGGCTAGTGTTGAAGCCTAGTTACAGTGGAAAACAGCAGTGTTTTGGAGATGCCAGTACCATGAGATGACCACCAAGAACAGCAGCAGCAGCGAAGTACAGGCAGCTGCATCCAAGAAGACAAGGTGTGTGCTACAAAGGGCATGGCTGGAGAAGTCACCCAAGCCCTTGGAGGAGCCCAGAAGATCGTGAGTTGGATCCCAGACATTGGATAGTTGGAGTTTGATTTTTGCTTTTCATTGTGACTGTGCCCTGATGCTTTTCCCTCTTGAAGGAAGTATTTTAGTGGAACCCACAGTTAAGAGACTTTTAATTGTAAAGACTGTGGGACTTTTAAAGTTGTTTACATCTTGGGGATGAATAAGAAACTAAGGGTTGAGGCTTACTAGTGATGTGTTTGTGTGTCAAGTTGACAAGGGGTCAATTGTACTGCCTAGCTTTATGTCAACTTGACACAGCTGGAGTTATCACAGAAAGGAGCTTCAGTTGGGGAAATGCCCCCATGAGATCCAGCTGTGGGGCATTTTCTCAATTAGTGATCAAGGGGGAGAGGCCCCTTGTGGGTGGGACCATCTCTGGGCTGGTAGTTTTGGATTCTATAAGAAAGCAAGCTGAGCAAGCCAGGGGAAGCAAGCCAGTAAAGAACATCCCTCCATGGCTTCTGCATCAGCTCCTGCTTTCTGACCTGCTTGAGTTCCAGTCCTGCATCCTTTGGTGATCAAAAGCAGTATGGAAATGTAAGCCAAATAAACCCTTTCCTCCCCAACTTGCTTCTTGGTCATGATGTTTGTGCAGGAATAGAAACCCTGACTAAGACATACCCTAACTATAGAAATTTACCACTCCATCATCTCCACCATATCCATTCCCCAAGTCTTATGCCCAGTTCAGTAGCAGAATGCCTGCTTCAGCCTTGCCTCCCCCAACACACCGATATTCAAGAGAACGCACAGTTGTCCTGATCCATAATTCCTTCCCACAGTCATCACTTTATCTCAGCCTCCAAAGCAGGCAGCTGTTCCCTGGGACACCATATAGTTCATGCAATCCTGGGAATAAGGAATTACAACTATGGATCTTCATGATTCTATCTTCTCCAAATCCAATACCCTGCTCTCACTCCCACTGCTGTAGCAGACCACTTGCTGTGGCTGCCCGCTCCTCTCTGCCTCCATTTCTAGAGTATCACACAAACCTTCCCCTCGAAACTCCCTCCAAAGCCATCCTGTCATCCTAGCCCTCAAATCTATCATGCTTTCTCTAAGAAAACAGCAGCTAAGCCTGACAGAGAATCAAACAGGTCAGTAATACAGGTAGGTGAACTTCACATCTCTCCTCTTCCTTATTTCATTTATATCCAATCCCCCAGCCTCATCTCCATCTCTGTAGCAAACTACGTACTATGTGTCTGTCTTTAATCTCTGTTGTCATTCCCAGGGGACTAATCAGGTCCTGGTGGAACACCCTGTTTTTGTCCCTCCTGTGTATGCCTTCAGCCACCATTTCTAGTCCTTCCCTATAATCATTACAGGTAATGGGTATCACCTCACAATACCTATGAACACATTTTACCTAGAACACCCAGTGGCCACACATATCAGGATTCCAGACGAACTATCTACTAGATAGCACACAGACATCATACCTTCCAAAATACTAGAGAGAATAGCAGAAACCAAGATAAAAACACCTACCCAACAAAGACAATACCGTTGCCCTTCTGATTCTATTAATTTGTTTTCATTTATTGTTTGAAAATTCTGTACATATATTTTGATTGAATCCACTACCCTCCCAAACTCCTCCTGATTTCCTTCTTCATACAGCCCTCCCACTTCCTTCTTTTTAAATGTATTTATAACCCACTCATTCCAAAATCAATGTTACCCAAACTTGGGCTTGAACCCATCACCTACAGAGTGGTCAACCTACTATACTACTTCACACATTTCTGACAAGAGGAGATGCTTCCTCTCACCAGCAGCCATCAACTGTCAACAGCAACTCAGTCAGATGTGGTCATTTAAGTCCCTCAACCAAACCACATTGAAGTGTTGACTGGTCTGATCTTCAGCAGTTCTTGAGCATGCAACCACAGATGCTGTGAGTTCATGAGTGCAACATTCCTATCATTTATTTCTAACAGTCCTGCTTGTCCTATGGCACCTATAATTCTCATACACCCCATTCCCCCAATGTTCCCAAAGCTTTATAACTAGAGGTTGTGATACAAATACCTCATTTGGCACTTAATACTCAACAAATACTTACTGTTTACTTGGACAAGTTCTGAGTTTCTATATTTATTGCTTTCCACTGAAAAAATGGAGCATTTGTGATGAAAACTGAGAAATGGTCTAATCTGATTCTAATCAGGCTAGGCTGTCCATTATGTTCTTCATCTTCCTTTATGTGCAGTTAATGAACCAGCGAATGACTGAACTTGACTATATGTGCCTAAGTACTTTGCTACTCTTTTCACAGTAAGATACTATAGAGAAATAATTGTACTTACCCATTTGTTACACAAACATGTATTAAATGCCCATAATCTTTCTAATATTTACACTATATACTAGATTACAAGTATTAACAAAAGAGTGTCTTTCAGGCTTGTGTGTTTATCATAATCTTAATCAGTTGAGAATGCCTACCTGAGACCCATGCATGATTAGGCCTATTAACATGCTCTTATGACTGGAGCTGGGAAATGTCTTCAGACACCTATCTGCGTCTAGAAGTAACACACTAGCCCTAACCTCCAGAGATATGTATAATTTTTCTCCAGCTACACATGGTTTCAGAATATGCTAAAGAATACAAAAGATAAACTTAAGGGAAAATCCCATCTGCGTAGTTTTCCAGATATTATTACTCATGCTAGATTGGAAGAGTTTTCAGGACTGCAGAGGTTTTCAGGTCATCAATAATTTTATAGTAACCTCTTATTCATATTCCTGTAAAAAATAACATAACTGCTTCACCAAACTAAACTTGGCTATCATCTTTTTTTGTTGTTGTGCCACTGGTGGATAAGATCAGTAAGTACATAGACATTTGTCCCTATCTCCTCAGGAAATGTTATATGACATATAAGCTAGTGTCTTCATTATTTCACAACATAGTGAAAGATAATGTTCCAATACACTTGGTTTTTTGGTATAAAATTAATCAGTAATGAAGCCCTTCAACTCCAATGGTAATATCATATTAGTAAATATTATGTATTATATATATTCCATTACATGTGATTTTAAAAACTGACTTTTAATAGATTGTCATACTATGTATCACTATAGAATCTTGCCATATCTAAAGGCAACTTTTATTCTAAAATCTAATATTTCTATAATGCATTAGTCATCTCAGCAGATGCCCCTTTCTTTCAACTTTTGATAACAAGCAATACATCAACTTGAATGAAGGATTGTGGCATGAAAAACTGAAAGGTACTTTTCATACTAAGAAATTCAGAAGGCAGCAAGCTCTGGTTCATTTTTCATAATTAAATATGCGTGTCATTACCTCTCCTGTCAAGCAAAGTCATTTAATCAAGGGATCTGACAAATCTTAATACATTCTAGTACTATGTACTATGTAATATTCCTTTAAATTCATAGCAAACTGAAAACATGTATAGCATAGCTGATGCCCTACGGGCCCTTTAACCTTTGGATCAATAGTTCATCCTGACTGAGTCACATTTTTGGCTCTAGGAAACTGCAGGGTCACAGTATCTCTTCACATAAATAGAACATTCATTAAGATTATATATAACTATATACATAATATTTACATGTAAATTATGCATATATAAAAAATAATATATACATGTATGTTATACATAACCTTAAATATTGTATATATAATACATATAGCTATAATTTTAATGTTCTATAGCTGTGAAAAGAAACTATGAACATGATATGAATATATATGTATATGTGCTTTTAAATAAATAAAAGGAATACAAAGATATACAAAGAGTATATATTGTGATGACTTATATATGCTTAGCTCAGGGAATGGCACTATTGTTCGAGTAGGTGTGGTCTTGGGCTTAAGACCCTCACCCTAGCTGTTTGGAAGCCAGTCTTCCATTAGCATCCTTTAGATGAAGATGTAGAACTCTCAGATCTTCCTGTACCATGTCTGCCTGGATGCTGCCACACTCCTGCCTTGATATTAATAGACTTAACCTCTGAACATGTAAGCCAGCCCCAATTAAATGCTGTTTTTATAAGAGTTGCCTTGGTTTTCTCACAGCAGTGAAACCCTAATTAAGACAGAAGTTGGCACCTGGGAGTGGGGTATTGCTGTGATAAGCCTGATCATGCTTTTGTTTGGAAGAATGTGGATTTGGATTTGGGGACTTTGGATTTGGAAAGTGGTGGAATACTTTAAATGGGGCTTAGTGGGGTATCCTAATAAGAATATGAAAGACTTTATTGCTGAAGTTCATTTGAACTATGCAGACCTGGCCTAAGTGGTTTCAGTGGAGAGAATATCAGTATGTGACCTAGAGGCTGTTTTTGATGTATTTTGGTGAAGAATGTGGCTGCTTTTTGCCCTTGTCCAAAGAGTCTACTTGAGTCTAAGGTAAAGAGATTTATATTAATTGCATTGACAAAGGAAGTCTCAAAAAGCACAACAGAGACTTTGTTCTCTGGTTAAGTCTTATAAAGAGTGTTTTGAACAAGTATAGCAAAATTAGAAAGAAAAAATATAAAATATATGTTTCAAGTATTAAAGAGACACCAGGAAGTGAAATGGAGCTGAATCCTATGGTCTAGAAAATAATAGATTAAGGGATTTGGGGGCAAGATCCCATCCAGCTAAAAAGAGATCCAGGCATGGTGGTACATACTTTTAATCCCAGATGCCAAATTCAAACAGATCTTTGAGTGCAAGGTCAGACTAGAACAAAGCAGGTTCTAGCTGAAGAAACGCTTAAATCCAGGCATGGTGGTACATGTCCTTAGTTCCAGAATTACAGGAAACACAGCCATGCAGATCTCAGAGATCAAGGTCAATTTACAGAGCACATTTCAGGAAAGCCAAGCTGAGAGAGAGAGAGAGAGAGAGAGAGAGAGAGAGAGAGAGAGAGAGAGAGAGAGAGAGAGAGAACAAAAAGCTGGTAATAGAATAAGGGGGGTATGTTTCAGCCCTAGCAAGTAGCAGAACATGGCAGCATTGGGCATGTGGCTCTCGATTTAGAATGGAAAATAAAAGGTACTATTGGGACAATTGATGTTGGTGAGCTGGAACTAAGAAATTAGTGATGATTATTAAGAAATCAGATCCATTCAATTTCCTGACAAATTGAATGGAGGTGTGTAGCAGTGAGGTATGGGGAATAGGGGTAGCCACTATCAAGTCACAGATACCAGAGACCCAAGAGATTCCCAGGACCCAACAGGGATGACATTTGCTACAATACCCAACAAAGGAGAGAGAGAACCTGTAGAGACTAAATCCAGTGGATAGGCATGACTCTTGGTTGAGGGATGGGTCCACACAACCATCTCAGAAATATTAATCCAAAATTGCTCCTGACAAAAGGTAATGCAGGGACAAAGAGTGGAGCAGAATCTGAAGGAAAGGCCATCTAGAGACTGTCCCACGTAGGGATCCATCCAATATGCAGCCACCAAACCCAGACACTATTGCTGATTCCAAGATATGCTTGCTGACAGGAGCCTTGCATAGCTGTCCACTGAGAAGCTGTGCAGAGCCTGACCGATACAGATGCTGATGCATGCAGCCAACCATCTAAATAAGCATGGGTTCCCAAATCAGGAATTAGGGGAAGGACTGATGGAGCTGAAGGTCTTAGCAACCCCACGGGACAAGAACAACAATATCAACCAGCCAGACACCCTAATGAAACCAGGGAATAAACCACCAACCAAAAAGTACTAATGGAAGGACCAATATGTAGCATAGGATTACTTTATCTGGCATCAATGGGAGTGGAGGCCCTTGATCCTGTAGTGGCTCAATGACTCAGTGTAGGGGAATGCTGGGACAATGAGGTAGGAGGGGGTAGATGTGTGGGGGAGCACCCTCATAGAGGAAGTGGGGATGGGGAAGAGGATAGGGGGTTTAACTGGGGAGGGGGATAACATATAACATTTGAAATTTAAATATATAAAATAACCAATAAAAAATAAAATTATAAAAGAAGAAAGCAGTATCACTGAGGTGAAATATTCAGGGAAGTGTTTTCTGAGAGTACAAATAAGCCGTGTTTCAGAGATAGCCAAGGTTGTAACTCATGCTGCAGCTGTTCTTGGTAATTTGTAAGATTTATGAAGGTGGTACTGGTTTTGAAGACATGAAGGGGTTATGAAGAGCAGCTGAGGATTAGCACTGTGAGAGGCCATGGAAAGCCTTTACAAAGGAGTTGAGGCTTGGCTCCACAAAGAGAGCCTATGAGAGGCTATTGGTGAAGCCTAGTGGCAGTGGAAGACTCCAGCCTACTGTAGATCATCATGGGATGATCACCAAGAACAGCAGCAGCAGTGGGGTGGATCAACCTGAACATAGAGTACAACAGCGCACAGAGTTTAGAGTGCTACAGAACAGAGTTGTAAAAGTGATGACAGCCCTTTGGAGGAGCCCAGAAGATCCTGTGGATCCCAGATGTTTAAACAAGAAGCTGTAACACTGAAGTTGCCTTGGAGACCCCAAGATGTTTGAGATACCAGAACCATGGTCTATTTGCTAAGGAAAGTTAGTAACAGAGAGTGGAACAAGCCCAGGAAAAAAAGTCTGTTGTGTCAACAAATATGAAAGAGGAATTGGAGATCTGAAAACTCCTTTGACAACAGACATGGAGATGCAGAATTTGGAGTTTGCACAGCTGATTTCCTATCTTAATTCAGGATTACAGTTAGTTGATTGGATTATCTCAGAAGAGACTTTGAACTTTTAACATTTTTGCTACTGCTATAGTTTATGGGTACTTTGAAGTTGGACTAAATGTACTTTTTTATTATGCTGTGGCAAAATATGTCCCCCTTAAACTCATGTATTTGAACAAGCCTATGGGATCCAGGGAGTGAAATGTGATGGTTTGTATATGCTTGGCTCAGGGAATGGCACTATTAGGAGGTGTGACCTTGTTGGAGTAGGTATGTCAATGTGGTCTTGGGCTTAAGACCCTCACCCTAGCTGCCTTGAAGCCAGTCTTACACTAGCAGCCTTCAGATGAAGATGTAGAACTATCAGCTCCTCCTGTACCATGCCTTCCTGGATGCTGCCATTTTCCTGCCTTGATAATAATGGACTGAACCTCTGAACATATAAGACAGCTCCCATTAAATGTTGTATTTATGAATTGCATTATTCATGGTGTCTGTTCACAGCAGCAAAACCCTAAGACATATATCATTTGATCAATATAAATGAGATATATCAAAATGTTTATCAATCAGGACAGGAATTTAAGATGAATTTTTACTTTTAATTGCTCTATTTTGATTAAAGCCTTATGTGCTTATTAGAAAATGTACAAATACTGAAAAACATAAAAGTGTAAACATAAAATTAGACTCAATTCTCATGTTCACACTCATGAAAGCTTAGAAGTCCTAAATTAGAGTTGTGTATGTATACACACTCTCTTTTTATTACTAAAGAGGATCATTCATTGATTACCACGAATCTACAGCAGTATAAGGATTTTACCTGTCTTGTATCCAATCAGAAATAATGTCTTCTTCCTATCACAGATCTTAGACCATTCCCTTATTCAAATGCAGGTTTTCAGGCTTACACAGTAAGGCCACTTACCAGCTCTCAGATGGGTGTGAAGGTTTTTTTTTTTATTTTTGTTTTTGTTGGGGCTCAAATTCAGCAGGTTATTCATGTATGTGAGGCAAATATTCTACCCCTTTACAAATAGCCAATGAAAAGAAGTAAGAAATACAGTATTTTGTACAATACAGGTATGATCTCTCCTCTCAAAAAATTTAGCACAAACTCTAAGGATTGAAGAAACCACTATACTCTCTACTGTCTGAGAAGTGTGACTCAGCAGATGAGAAAAGAGAAAAAAAATGTCCAATATCTTGATTGTCACAGAAACTTCTCTAATTATCATTTGAGAAATCATTTGGCAGGAATTCAAGACAAGTACTGAATAATTTACTAAATCAAATTCTATATCCACAGTTAAATCTTATATAATGATAAAAATCCCCATTCAAGTACTTATCTAGAACGTAGATATCTCTATTTCTTTTCTTTATGACGTTTTAATGGCACCCTAGGAACAATAATAATATCATCTAGAATTTATATGGTCAACATTCAATTGCTCAAAGGTTATAAACTGTCTGTAATTAACCTGTTTTCCTCCAGCTTTTGGATCATTACCATTACACTTCTTATTAGAATCTTCTTAAGAAAATGGGAAGAAAATGAAAAGAAATTAAATGGAGAAATATTTAAAGTTAACAACTATAGAACAACAATATAGTGAAAGCATGGTTTAACTAAAGCTTTTGAGTCTATTCTCATCAAGGCTGTGATAAATAATGTAGACAAGACAGTAAAAATAATTTTATATTAACAACAATCAAATAACAAGATTAAAATCCACAGAACTCATTAGATTTGTCAATATTTGTGGTGGATCATCATGATAAACATTGAATATTACTTCAAAATGTGTCTAGCCTGACAAATATCAAAATAATTGTTGTTGAACTTACAACTATTATTTGAACCAATAAATCACAGTTTATCCATATTAAGATATATGTATGCACATTTCATTGATCTTTTTATGTGAGACTTTTGCATAAGATTTAAAACAAAAGTTTCATGACAAAGCCCACACCTTTAACATCAGCATTGGGAAATACAGATAATGAAATTTCTATGAGTTCCAGGATTGCTAGGGTTCCATAAAGAAACCCTGCCTCCAAATGAATAAACAAGCAAGTAGAAACACATATCCAGCTGACTTCATATACTGCTTCCTATACACAAGCTTCAAGCATGGAGCCCTGACTCATCTAGATATCCCTTTCCTCCATCACCATCTCCAACGAACCAGCCTAGGATTACTCCCAAATTAAATTCCACTTACCTGACCAAATCCACTCATCCTGTCTGCATACATTTTGCCTTTTCTCTAGGCAAGCTCCAAACTTGTGCCACCAACAATTCTCATCCTCACTATTAGAGAACCATTTTTCCACAGAGGAGGTCACAAGTTCCAAAGCAGACACCTCATACAGTCCTGCAATTGGCCATGACCCTATGGGTCTTCCTTTATCTCTTCTTTCTTATACACACTTCAGGAAAGTAGCCAGAACTCATGCCAGCAGCCTTATCTATTCTTACCAAGTGCCTTACATGCATTCCTAGATGGACAACCTAGACTGTTCCCACCAAACACTACTATATCCAGTATGTAAGAGATGCCCATTGCTTAAGATCTACTACATCCTACCTTGAAATGCTTTTAGAGATTTTTGCTGTATTTCTTGAAGGAATCTTATTGAATAATGAAAATTATCATTATGATTTTACAGATATAATCTTCACTTTTGATTGGTAATAAATAAATGCCTAAAGAATTAATGAGATACACTTTCATATATATCTACAGGTCCATGTCAAGAAAAAATTATCTGAGGGAAGATCTACCCAGAATTGGGGTGGCACTTACCAACTAAATACAAAGGGAAGAAGGAGAAAGCCAGCTGAGTATCAGTATTCTCTCTCTCTCTCTCTCTCTCTCTCTCTCTCTCTCTCTCTCTCTCTCTCTCTCTCTTCCCTGCTATTACAGAGTGTACAGAGTGTAGCTTCCCACTGTAACCCAGAACAAATCATTTCTTCCTTATACTTCCTCTTGCTAGATATTTAGTCACAGTGATTTTAAAAGTAACTAATAGAAAGAAAGTGTTATAATATATCTGACTTCCTCAAGGACAGACAGCATTTCCATGCAAAGTGTAGTGTTAAAACCTCACCAGTATTTATGAGAAAAAACCTTTCTAACTCAGCTCTTGTAATATGTACATTCTCTATGCAGTGCACAGCATCACTATCACATGAGTCAAGATATTCATTAATTCTCATGCCAACTGTGTTATAAAGATCACATTTCTACACATTATACTTGAAACTTTGGCACCCTGTTTATTGTTTTATTGAAACACAAATAAAGCACTAAAACAACCAAACTGACCTTGTTTCCATAGTAAAGATAGGATATTTAAAATCTGACAGGTCTATCACAGCATGACTTAAATCTGTCTTTTGTAGAACAAGCTGTTAATTTAGTTCAATGACTCAGTAAGAAGCAGATTTCACATATAAGCATATAGAAACCTATAAAGCAAACTGTTTTCTATTGTATAATAGGTCACTGAAATCATACTTAACATTCAATATCATTGGTACTATAGTTTTACTTAAGCTTATAATAATTAAACATTATATTACAAGATAGATAAAAAATAGCCATAACAGTTTGCAGTAGTATTATTTTATAATCATTATGTAATTACATATGTCCATTCTCATAAATCTTTTTCAACTTAGAATCTGATCTTTTATTTATTTTGTTTTTGTTGTGGGGATGACAGAATCTTGCTATGTATCCCAGTCTGGCCTTGAAGTCAAGATTCCTGTGCCTGAGTGCCATGAGTTCTGATATTAAGATGTTAGCCACCATGATTGAAAATCTGACCATATATTTAACCTTTACTCTCCTCTCCCTTAACCATACTACTTGATACTCCTTTAAATTAAAGGGAAGTTATCATAATCACTTTAAGCCTTCACTGACAGTATGACTTTTGATTAAAAGGATAGTCTGTCTGTGGAACAGATTCACTTTCCCTCATTAGACATAGCTTTTAAATGTTTGAATATTTATTATAGGTGTATATGCACATATGCTAGAAAACCATGGTTCCCATGTGTAATACAGAAAAAAACTTCCTTTTATATTAAAATTTTTATTAAAAATACTTCTTCCAGATCCCCAAAAAACATACATTCCCCTCCTTCATCTCCTTATAGATCATGCCCATCACATCCAACTCAGAGGAAAACTTTCAGGCATTTGTTCTCTCCAGTTTTATACTGATCCTGGTGATCCAACTGAGATTGCCAGACATATATGAGAACAACATTTACATCTCAGTTCCCATATTTATTCCCTGCTACTTGTCTTCCACTGAATTAATGGCAATGTCTTTTAAGTTCACATATAAAATACTTAATAAAACTCAATAAGAGAAGTTATGTAAATATTTCTATATTGCTGAATATTTGTCCATAGCAAATCTATTAGCAATTTCTAAATATTCAGATATATAGGACAAACACATGCAGTTATGTAGCTGCTATGGTTTTAACCACTTCCATAGATTCCTGTGTTTAAATACTTGCTTGGTCATAGAGAATGGCATGATTCAGAGGTGTGGCCTTTTTGGAGTAGGTGTGGTCCTGTTGGAAAAAGTGTTACTTGATACAAGCTTTCAGCTCTAAAATGTTCAAGCCATGCCTAGTGTGACTGTCACTTCTTGCTGCCTGAAGATATGTAACTCTTAGTTCCTCTCCAGAACCATATCTCCTGGCATGATGCCATGTTTCCCCTCACTATGATAATGAACTAAATCTCTGAATTATAAGCCAACCCTAATTAAATGTTTTACTTTGTAAGAGTTGCCTTGGTCTTGGTGTCTTCACAGCAATAAAACCCAACAAGAGTAGCTTTTATCAACTTATAACATTAACTTATATTTATTTGAAATTAGAGAGCCTCTGATGTTTTAGAGTAGAACCTTTTGTTAAATTTCTTGTAGAAACTGATTAAAATTGCAGCGATTTTACATTTAAAATGAACCTATTTGTATAGTAATAATAGTGCATATACATGGAAAAATAAAAATTTAAGTTGGAAAATCTAAAGATGAATCATGCATGATCTTCCTAACTGATCACTGATAAAATCAAGACAATATTCTGGACTATGCACCATGAGTTCACAGTATACATTTAAAATACAATGTAATTATCTTTGGGAGTACAATGCTCTGTTGCACTTGAAATGAAAAAAAAAAGGTTCATTATTTTTATAGATATACCTCAATTATTATTTCTATTCTGCAGGATGAGTATGAAAGGGCTAAACCTTTCAGATTTTTTTCCTGATGGAAACTTGTAATTTTTATCTAAATTAATTTTACTTGTGTCTGACAAGAAGAGTTTTAAGTTGCAGTAAAAAGAACAAGGCCAATGTTAGAATTATGGGGAGAGAAAACCCTTCATAGGAAGGACTCTTTTGAAGAAAATATTTTTCTAGTAAACCAGGGGCTTTATTTGGCTACAACTCCCTCTAAAATTATATTAAAATAATAATTGAGAACATATTTACAAATGTATGATGAGAGATGTGGGAGGTTGGAGTTCCATGGTAAAATACTTGTGCAAAACTGGCAAGAACATAGAATTGACCCCCATATCCCATCAAAATTTTACAATATGAATAAAACCTTATTGGGAAAGAGAAAATATGGAAATTATTGCATTCTATTTCTAAAGTAAAAATAACCTAATTGTGTAACATTCTAAATCATCATGGATTTAATTTTTTGAAATGTCTTCTGAAGTCTAATAGATAGAAAGCTACTGGTGGGCAAGTAGTATTCACTCAAACTAGTGTTAACTAAAGATACCATCACAGGCTCTTTGATAATCCCATAATCAGCCACCAAACGCAGATACTATTGTACATGCCAGCAAGATTTTGCTGACAGGACCCTGATAAAGCTGCCTCTTGTGAGGCTATGCCAGGGCCTGGCAAACACAGAAGTGGATGCTCACAGTCAGCTTTCAGATGGAACACAGGGCCCCCAATAGAGGAGCTAGAGAAAGTACCCAAGGAGCTGAAGGGGTCTGCAGCCCTATAGGTGGAACAACAATATGAACTAACCAGCACCCCAGAGCTTGTGTCTCTAGCTGTGTATGTAGCAGAAGATGGTCTAGTCAGTCATCATTGGGAAGAGAGGCCCCTTGGTCTTGCAAACGTTATATGTTATATGCCCTAGTACAGGGGAATATCAGGTCCAAGAAGGGGGAGTGGGTAGCTAGGGGAGCAGGGGGGGAGGGTATAGGGGACTTTGGGGATAGCATTTGAAATGTAAATGAAGTAAATACCTAATAAAAATTGAAAAAATAAAAAATGTGTTTCATAATGCAGTGATATTTATGCATTGCTAATTACTTCTTAATTATAAAACCATAGTAAATAATATTCAACCTTTTGTTAAATATAAGACAAATTAAACTTATATTGTTATAAAGTACCTATGGATTGGATTGAATTATGCAGCTTTTATTCTTAGTATTGTTTTTCTAAGTAGTGACATGCACTTAATTACACCTCCTCTTGTCTAAGAAGAATTAAAGAAGAAAAGAGTTGTGTATTAAATGACATGTAAGGTTCAAACAAGTTGGTACCATTCAGAAGCAAGATTTGGGTTTCAATTCTGATACGTTGACTGCTCCACTAAAGCACACTAATGATTTTTCATTGTACTATAATTAGAATGATTAATCTCGGAAACACTATACAATTGCAATTGCATGTATTAAAGGTCTTCTTACCTGTCATTCAGTTGCAGTAACTAAAGAAAATCCAAACACTTTTTAATGTTCTGTGTCTATTTTCTCTGTTTTCAGTTGACTGCAATTCTTTCAAATACTCTTATAAACACAAAGTATACCTGATAAATATTTCCATATTAAGCAACTATTGTTACCATTTATTTGTTCCAAAAAAGATAGAATCTCATCATACTAACTCAGTAAGAAATCACACAATGAGCATGACGTGAGAGATAAAGTTATCTGATTAATACTCAAACTCGAAATAGCTATAAATTCTCACAAAGACTTGAACACTTTTGTCTTTCCAATATAAACCTAATTTTGTCTTAATTATAAATTTGATGGTTATGATCTCTGTGTTGAGGGAGGCAATTTTATGGATACTAGTCTTACTGAGATATTAAATACTGCTAGTTTTTATTGTGCTATATAATATAAATTGAGGTTATTTTTGGTATTTCTGTAATGTAACCCAGTACTGAACCTATTCATTCAAAATAAGCTATATTTCCGTGTGTTATATTGATATAAGTGTATTTTTGTGTTCTATTTACATATTTTAATAAAATTTCACGCTAAGCACAAAAAATTCAAGCCGAAAGAATTTAAAAAAATATTTCCTAATCATTAACCTAGAGTTGTCAAAGAAGAATATGGCTGAGAATGTCATTTCCAACAACTTCAATACTTGCTTTCTGATTGAAGCATACATTTTATTACTTTATAATTGCCACTGCCATACAATAGTACAAAAAGACAAATATGAAAATCTAATAGGTTAGAGGAAGAAAAGGGTAGAGTTGAGTGCTATTTTAGATTAATTCAATCATCAAAAATGTTAAAGTATACAAAGATTGTAAAAGATCAAACACCAATTTTGAAACATCTAAATCATATGTTTGGGCAAGATTATATGATTCCAATGTTATGTGTCTCATGCATTTGATTTAAAAATGATCATGAAGAAAAAGTATATGATTCAAGTTGGGAAGTACTATGTCTTTTCATTATTTTTATGCCATTTCTCACAGAATATACTTTGTGCTTTATGCTATAGTCCTCATCCAATCTTTTAAGGTTCTGCTTTATGGCACACCTCAAACTGACATACTTGCCTATTTTGACCAATTAAATTGAGATTTGTTTAAATTGCATTGCTTTAGGGGCCTAATGTGTGTCTGCTGTTGTATTATATTGTAATGTGGAAGACATTGGTATTTAGAGGCGGTAGATGAGGTAGCATCTCCAGAAGCACAAAGCTGTAGGGAGCAGAGAATTTACAACCTTTTAATTCTGATGTTTGTATATGGCTACATGCCATAGTTTTATGCCTCACTACAAGCTTGTTATATTTGACCTTTAAACGTCCAGCACTTGCAAATTTATCCAAGTGAATAGAACAGTTACAATGCATCCCATCCACTTGAAAAATATTGCATCACTTGATAAATTTTGGCCTATTTATTATTATTTAATGATCTGCCTCCTTTTTAAAAATTGGATATTTTCTTTATTTACATTTCAAATGTTATCCCCTTTCCTGGTTTCCCCTCTGAAAAACACCCTCCTGCTATTCCCTCCCCCATCACCCCTGCTCACTAACTGACCCACTCCCACTTCCTGGCCCTGACATTTCCCCACACTGGGCATAGAGCCTTTATAGGACAAAGGGCCTCTCCTCCCATTGATGGTCTACTAGGCCATCCACTGCTGCATATCCAGTTGGAGCCAGGAGTCCCACCTAGTGAGCTCTTTGGTTGGTGGTTTAGTCCCTGGGAGCTCTGGAGGTACTATTTCATATTGTTGTTCTGCCTATTGAGCTGCAAACCCTTTAGCTCCTTGGGTCCTTACTCTAGCTTCTTAATTGGGGATCCAATGCTCAGTCCAACAGATGACTGTGAGTGTTCACCTTTGTATTTCTGAGGCACTGGTAGAGCCTCTTAGGAGAGAGCTATGTCAAGCTCTTGTCAACAAGCACTTGTTGGCATCCACAACAGTGTCTGGGTTTGGAGGTTGTATAAGGGATGGATCCCCAGGTGGGGCAGTCTGGATGGTCATTTCTTCAGTAGCTACTCCAAACTTTGTCTCTGTAACTCCTTCCATGGGTGTTTTATTCCCCCCTTCTAAGAAGGATCAAAGTATCCACACTATGGTATTCCTTCTTATTGAGTTTCATGTGGTTTGTGAATTTTACCTTGTGTATTCCCAGCTTCTGGGCTTCTGGGCTAATATCCACTTATCAGTGAGTGCATATCATGTATGTTATTTTATGATTGGGCTACCTCACTCAGGATGATATCCTCCAGATCCATCCATTTGCCTAAGAATTTTATAAATTCACTGTTTTTAATAGCTGAGTAGTACTCCATTGTGTAAATGTATTACATTTTCTGTATCCATGTTGAGGGACATCTGAGAAACAAATTTACCTATTAAAAAATGGAGTACAGAGCTAAACAAATAATTCTCAACTGAGGAATACTGAATTGGTGAGAAGCACCTAAAAATGTTCAACATCCTTAGTCATCAGGGAAATGCAAATCAGAACAACCTCGAGATTCCACCTCACATCAGTTAGAATGACTAAGGTCAAAAACTCAGGTGACAGCAGATGCTGGAAAGGATGTGGAGAAAGAGGAACACTCCTCCATTGCTGGTGGGATTGCAAGCTGGAATAACCTCTCTGGAAATCAGTTTGGTGGTTCCTCAGAAAATTGGACATAGAACTACCTGAGAACCCAACAATACCACTTCTGGGTATATACCCAGAAGATACTCCAACATGTAATAACTATGCTCCAATGTGCTCCACTATGTTCATAGCAGCCTTATTTATAATGATCTGCCTCTTTAACCTCTTGCAATTATATATAACAAGCTCCTTATGTACAAGTTGTCAGGAAGACAGAGGTACAAGACTTTGGATGTAGATAAAGTTCTCATTTTCTCTTTTTGTTTCTTGTCCTCATACAAAAATCTGAGGATCAGGAGAAAAAAATAAACATTCAAACTCAACACACTGCCTGAAACACAGTATATGATAAAGGGTGTTTTTTACTGTTTTCAGCTGAAATGTGTAGAAGCCATAAAGTCAGGACCCTTCTCTTCCCTTTTCCCTATTCTGCAACACTAGATCTACACTGATATTAGTTAAAAGTTCATGAAGAAATGAGAAAGACCCCAAAAAGCCAATCAAATAAGATTTCATAAGAAACAAGATACAAAACAGAAAATCAGTCAAATGCCCTGTTTATTTAGCCTGTATAATTTTCCTGTGTTAATCTCTTTTTTCTCTATTTTTCCTTTCCCACAGCAAAGAAGCTTCTTCCCACAAACGGTTTTTCTCACTTGTTTTTATGCATCTTTAGGTTTTAGCTCAACTCCTTCCTCTGGATGTATCCTACTTTTCTTTGTAGCCTCTGCAAACAATTTCCCTCACAAATTTCAACAGAATGCCTACACTGTAAAATAAAATATATTACTATGTAGAGAGCTTATTTCATGACTTATTGCTCCATTTTGGTTATGCCTGAATTCCAAATTATACTTGAATGTGCTTAAAAGAGAGGGTCATTTCTAATTATTCTCTTGGTTCTCCTGGCATAATACTTAGTCACAAGGCAGTGAAAACTTAAATCTTTTGGAGAAAATGTCAAACCAAGAAAGGCCCTAGAAAGTCTTATATGCTGTCTTCTTCCTCAATTCCTCTTTTCTTTTCTTTTCCTTTCCTTTCTTCCTTTTTTTTGTTTTTTTGTTTTTTTTGTTTTTGTTTTTGTTTTGTTTTTGNGNCAGGGTTTCTCTGTATAGCCCTGGCTGTCCCGGAACTCACTTTGTAGACAAGGCTGGCCTCAAACTCAGAATTCTGCCTGCCTCTGCATCTCAAGTGCTGGGATTAAAGGCATGCACTACCACCACCCAGCCTCAAAGCCTATTTCTAAGTCACATACGTGTTTCTGTATTTCCTTAATTTCTCCATTCCTTCACTGACCACAAGTATGGTGAGCATGGTTTATACACATTTACAGGCTGCCCTCTTTTGTTATACATAATTATCCTAGTCATTTTTAAATATCTATAAGTATGTAATAAGTAATTCAGATATGCAAAGTTTTAAATTGTGAGTTTCGGAGACCTACAACTATAGGAGAAATAGTCTTGAGCTTGATGGAGTTCATGCTACTTGCTGGGTCTTATGATTAAGCCATATTCTAGGGTTTTAGGGGAAAAGCCTCAGGATTGCCTATGTGACACTTGAGTAATCCTAGAAAACATTGTTTTATATTTTAATTATTTTAACTCCACTTTGTGTTTCCCAGTCTCACAAAAGTATGAAACTCTGATTAGTCCATTAATATATATGTACCAATATGCATAGCCAGAAAGGTGATGGCTTAAGTCCAAGGATCAATTAATAAGTAAAAAAAAAAAAAACATTACTTATCAGTGAGTGTATACCATGTGTGTTCATTTGTGATTGGGTTACATCACTCAGGATGATATCTTCTAGTTCCATCCATTTGCCTAAGAATTTCATGAATTCACTGCTTTTAATAGCTTAGTAGTATTCTATTGTGTAAATGTACCACATTTTCTATATCCATTCCTCTCCTGAGGGACATCTGGGTTCTTTCCAGCTTCTGTCTATTAGCCCAGAAGCTCAGAATACACAAGTTCCAATTCACAGACCAAATGAAGCTCAAGAAGAAGGAAGACCAAGGTATAGATACTTTGGTCCTTCTTAGAAGGGGGAACAAAATACCCATGGGAGGAGATACAGAGACAAATGTGGTGTAGAGACTGAAGGAATGACCATCCAGAGACTGCCCCACTTGGGGATCCATCCTATATAAAGTCACCAAACCCAGACACTATTGTGGATGCCAACAAGAGTTCACTGACAGAACCCTGGTATAGCTGTCTCCTAAGAGGCTCTGCCAGTGACTAACGAATACAGAGGTGGGTGCTCTCAGCCAATCATTGGACTGAGCACAGGGTCCCCAATGGAGGAGATAGAGAAAGGACTCAAGGAGCTGAAGGAGCATGCAGTCCCATAGGAGGAACAACAATATGTACCACCCAGTACCCCAAGTGTTCCCAGGGACCAAACCACCAGCCAAAGAGTACACATGGAGGGACCCATGGATCCAGTTACATATGTAGCAGTGGATGGCCTTGTTGGACGACATCAATGAGAGGATAGGCCCTTGGCCTTGTGAAGGCTCAACGCCCCAGTGTAGAGGAATGCCAGGACAGGGAAGCAGGAGTGGGCAGGTGAGTGAACAGGGGGAGGGGCATGGGATAGGGGATTTTCGGAGGGGAAATCAGGAAAGGAGATAACATTTGAAATATAAATAAAGAAAATATCTAATTAAAAGTAGAAAAGAAAACATTACTATAAACCAAGATCTTTTTCCTCTAATACCCTCCTCCAAAAAGGAGGAAATATTTTGTGCACTAAACATTATAACATCAATATAGTATATACTATATGATGTTTCATGTCAAACTAAATGATGATAATTATAGAGTAATTATTGATGTAGAAAGTAGGGATAGAGAAATACATTCAAGATTACTTGTAAAAGTTGGACATTTGGAGCTGCGTATATTGCTAGAGGATAAAGTAATCATTTTGAGAACAATATTAGGCAGTCTTCCATTTCTGAAAGCACATAACATGTTATTTATATGTCCCAATTTTTAGTTCTTAGTAAGATACCTTGTATGTAAATAGACAGTTAATATATTTCATTTTAACGTGTAGCAAACTAGATGCTTTGACTATGCCTTGCTCCTGAACAATTTCTTTCATTAATGGCACTTTTATGTTGCTTTTTTTTTTTTTTACCTTTTCTCATCCTTTATTTCCACCTGTCACTAAACTGTAGAGCAAATATGCTCTCCAGGCATAATTGCTGTCATCCAGTTGATTGCAGCAAATATTCATTGAGCTTCTCTCTCTCTCTCTCTCTCTCTCTCTCTCTCTCTCTCTCTCTCTCTCTCTCTCTCGACAGTATTATGTCATTGATTTATATAAAAGAATTTACATGTTACATTTCTTCTTGTGAATTTTACAATGTTGCCTTCTATTTATAAGAGTTTGCTAAATTGCATTTCCTACCATAAATTCAACTGGTCTATTTGAAGATTCCTTTAAAAAACTCAGCTAATCAATGGTAAAATTTACTGTAAAAATCAGCGTCATTCAATGACAAATATGTCTTCACACAATCTCAAGGAAATTGGGTTCTACCAACATGAACACTAACAAATACTAGAATATAAATCAACTAGTAGCTTGGATGTAAAATGTAGTTGAGCATAAAATAGGTTCATGTGTTTGCACATTTGATCCTCAAGTGGTAGATTTTTTTTTATTTTTTTTTAATATTTATTTATTTATTATTTTCTTTACATTTCAAATGCTATCCTGAAAGTTCTCTATACCCACCCCCCTGCCCCTGCTCCCCTACCCACCCACTCCCACTACTTGGCCCTGGCCTTCCCCTGTTCTGGGTCATATAAAGTTTACAAGACCAAGGGGCCTCTCTTCCCAATGATGNCNGATTAGGCCATNTTCTGCTACATATGCAGCTAGAGACNNNAGCTCNGGGGGTACTGGTTAGTTCATATTGTTGTTGCACCTACAGGGTTGCAGCCCCCTACAGCTACTTGGGTACTTTCTCTAGCTCCTCCATTGGGGGCCCTGTGTTCCATCCAATAGCTGGCTGTGAGCATCCACTTCTGTTTTGGAACGCTGGTTAAACCTTTAGTAGATTGAGGTGGTACGTCCCAGTAGGAAATGCTGAAGGGGAAGAAGCAGGAAGATCAACCTGGGCTTTACATTAAAAAACTGGTGCTATAACCTTCTATTAAGTATGTCCAGATGGTAACTTTTTATTTTCCTTTCTAGTCTTCAGGATTATTCCTTCATATACTTGTCTACAGGATGTAGCAAGTGGGCAAGACATGCATTAATTAAAGTGTTGAAAGATTTCTTTTTATGTGGAAAGCTGAAACATTTTTTACACCCTTACTGCAATATTACAAGGCCACGGAATGTTTGTAGTACTCTCCTTGAATAAAAAGTTTTATATTTCAATTAAAATCTATCATAATTGACTTCAGTAAAAATGTGTCTCTTGACCTTATTTCTCTAGCAGTAATAGGGTCATTTATATGTCAGGTGTGCTACCTTGGTAAATACAACCAACAACTTGTATATTTCCATTAAAATTCAATGTAGTTGTCTTGAATTAAAATTGTTCTTCTGATATTATTTCTCTTGTATTAAAAAAAGACCATTCGCGGGAAGGGGGGGGGAGAACAAAAAGAAATAAAAAAAAAAAAAAAAAAAAAAAAAAAAAAGACCATTCATGTAGTGGTATTGCTAATTAATCTTCATTCTAAAAATATTTTATTTAAAATTAATTGCTTACTACTAATGAAGTAAATTATATATTAAAATATTTATTTTAATGATAAAATAAATATCTCAGTATACTGAGTATAAGATATACTAGATTTTTAGATTGATTTAAAGGAAAAACAATATTTACCATTATGGTTTCATTTGAAACATGATTAAATATAATTTGTTTATTACCTTGTAGGCAAAAGTAATATATCACAATAAATGGTGGGTAACTTAGGAGATGAAAATTGTGTTTGTCTGCTTCAGTGGATACACATGTGAGGATGTGAGGCACTTGTAGCCTATGATAAATTACAACTAGGCTAATACTTGTCAATGCAGTAATAACTGATCATGTTCTAAACAGCACTGAGAGAGAAAGTTGATGAACAGCCTAATAAATAAAAAGACAATTTTGCCAATCACAATAGTGATCCTAGTTGAAAGTACAGTAACTTACTACCACCATCCTGATCACCAAATCTGTATTTCAAATGACTACCTTGATTAACACTCAAGGTCAATTTATACCACAAATTCTAATTAACAGTATAAAAGTAAGCAATGCAATAAACATATTTCTGGTAAGTTTTTCAAAAATCTTTTTTTTTCTTTATAAGAATCAGGTTACATAGAACTGAAGACTTCATTTCATTTCTAAATCCTAATTCACATTTTTATTGGTTTTAATACAATAAAGTAAAATATTACATATAGGTGATAAAGTTTCTGATGCAGAAATACAAATGTAAAAATTTAAAGGAATCTAAACACGTCTAAGTATTGCCTATATACAATCAGTGTAATTGGAACATCACCTTTCCTAATAAAAATTATGAAAAAAATATGTCTTCCATATATTTATACTATTTTGACAAGATTATATAATTCTTTCTAGAGTAAAATAAAATGTTTCTTTTTCAATCAAGTTGCTAAAAGCATCAAAATATCTTTGAATATATCTTGGGAATATATGCATTCAAATGATAAATTGTCAAGTGAAAGTACCTCATTAATTGAAATTCATAATATATAACTTCTAAATCCATCACTAATATATATATATATGTATATATATATATATATATATATATATATATATATATACATACATACATATATATGTATATATGTATTTCATAAAACATTCCTTACAGGATAATTATTGAAGTAAAATATATGTAACATAAAACTTGCCACTTTTAGTCACTTATAAGTATACAATTTCATGGCTTTAAGTACTAGAAAATTCTCTATTGTATAAATGTACCACATTTTCTGTATCCATTCCTCAATAGCTGGCTGTGAGCATTCATTTCAGTGTTTGCCAGGCACTGGCATAGCCTCACAATAGGCTGCAATATCAGGGTCCCTTCAGCAGAATCTTGCTGGCATGTGCATTAGTATCTAGGTTTGGTGGCTGATGATGGAATGGATTCCCGGATGGGGTAGTCTCTGGATAGAAATTTCTGCTTAAAATCTTTGCCAATTTTTATTTCAGTTATTTTTTATTCTTGCTCTTGATGATGATGATGACAATGGTGTTGCTGAATTACGAAAGTTCTTTTAAGGTATATGTCCCTTATCAAGAAACTGACTTGTAAGTATTTTCTGCAATTCTGTAAACTTCTTTATCACTTTCACTACTTAATGTACAAAAAATTTTAAGTCTGGATTTAATTTTATTTGAATTTTATGTTTATATCCAAGAAATTTAAGAGTTAAAGAGTATTAGGACTTTTGACACCTATGTTAGATGGTTTAGTCTAATAAGTTTATAGTTATGTACTTCTGTTAAATATTGCTTATGTGCTAAAGACCCAACTTTTATTAGTGGTACAAAGATCATTTTCCATGTATCATCTGTTGAAAAGGTTGCTTTTTCTTTATTGAATAAGCTTATCAAAAATATTTTATCATATATGCTGTAGTTTATTCTTGAGCTTTGATGATGTACAGATGGATAAGTACTACACTATTTGTAATCAAGATTTTTTAGGTTTCTCTGAGCCCCATGAAATTACACAGAATTTTCCTGTGAATTTTCCTATGACTGCATAATACAACATTGTGTTTATTGTAGAGAATACATTGAACATTACTGTAAGTGTGGAAAAAGACCTAACTATACTGTTTTCATATGTATGAACATAGTATCCCCCTCTATTTATTTACAGAAAGAATTCTTTAGTATATCTCCGAATTATATATTCTGTTTTCTTGGTGAATTAATTCATAAATATTTTGTTTCCTGAACATCATTTAAAGGAATTTTAGATGAATATGCTTATTATTCTTTATAGCATAATAGTTTTTAATATTTTATTTATTAAATATTTATTTGTGAATCTCATGCAATGCACCCTGATAATACTTGCTTCACATTTCGCCCATATCCACTGTCCTATCAATGTTCCTCCCCAAAATTAATACAATTAAATTAAAATTAAATAAGCTATGTCCAATTTTTGCTGCCCATACACTCACTGGACTAAGGTCAAATTCCAATGGCCAGTCACTTGAAGAAAAGAGTCCTTCCCCATACGTCACCAGAAGTAGTCAACTGTGAATAGCTACACTTCAGCATCCTTGCTATAATTTTTAAGAACTCTCTTCAATAGCTTCTTGTCTCGACTNTTTTTTTCGGGGGGGGGGGTGAGATTTGTCACAAGAGCCTTCAGTGTCTCTCATTCCTAGTTATCAGTGTATCAATAGCACTGCAAAAGAAGTGTCCATAGCCATAGCAGCCAGCAGCAACTTGGCCCATGAGCATTGACATTCCAGTGGCAAATGGATCACAGGTATCACTATGCTCTCTAGAGGCAGGGTGGACCACCAACGTCATTCTAGACAGCAAAAATCCAGAAAACAACCACCACCACCACCACCACAACAACAACAACTGTCCTTTATCTTGAATACTGTATGGTTTCTCAGAGTCAAGGTGATCTTGTGGTTGTGGAGTATGTTTGGTGGCAGTACCTGCACAAGCTCTAGACTGCAGTACACTACCCTGCTCTTGCTCTGGGACACCAAGCTAATGCTTGCAGCCCTTGGGCAGCTCCCTGTTTCCACCCATGTTCTCTTTCTGGTGAAAGGAAAATAACAGGAGCAGCAGCAGAGGTGGCACCATGTTGCAGGCCAGGCCTTTGGGGTGAGTGGCAGTATTAGCCAAGTGGGTGGCAATGGGGTGAGGCAGGCCTGGTGGTGGCCCAAGCCTCCTGGATACCTTGTCCTCAGCTGCTGTGCTGCATTCCCATCTCTAGTTTCACTTTTCTCTCCCTCTGTTCAGCTATCTTTTCCATCTCTTTATTGCACATTCATTTATTAAGGTAACATTGCAAACTGCTGTGTGCTGCACAGTATTTTATTTTGCCCTAACAGCGTTATATGTACTCATTGCAAGGAGTCATTGATCTGGTTCAAGATTTTTGAAAGCACCATAAATACTGGACTAATGTTGAGACTCACCTCCAATATTTTCTTATTGCCCAGAGTCATGGTGATCTTGTGGTTGTGCAGTGCATCTGGGAAGACGATCTACACAAGCTTCAAGCCAATGTACTCCTCCTTGCCCTCTGTGCCAACTGCCCTGCCAGCTCCCCATAAATGACCATCCTGCTTGCAGCCCCCTAGCCACACTCTAACAGGCTGGAATTTTTGTTTTTTAATTTCCTATCATCGTGAGTTCCAGGACAGCCAGAGCTATACAGAGAAACCCTGTCTCGAAAAACCAAAAAAAAAAAAAAAAAAAAAAAAAAATTTCCTATCATTTCGGGGAAACTGGAGATAAAGTCCAGAGTTTTGAATATTCAAAACAATTACTTTTATACTGAGTCTCATGAGCAGCTCCTGCTATTTTGAAATTGTATCTTGTTTAGATTCAGCTAACCTTGAATTGACAGCATAGTTGAACATGGCCTTGAATTGATTGATCTTCTCAACATCTCCCAGTGCTTGACTACAGGTCTGTGCCACCTTTTGAGAGTAGTTTTTTTTTTTTTAACTATTATGCATAGAAACCTGACTCATTTTTAATGTTGGTTTTATAATCTGCAGATTTGTTGAAATCATTCATCAGTTTTAACCTGATATATGTGTAATCATAGATGTAGGCATGTGAAATCTAGGAGTTTCTACCTACTAGATCATGCCTTATAACAAGCTTATATATTTTTCACTTAATGGTGATTATCCGCAAGATAATTGGGAATACTAACTAACAAGGCACATGAAAGTTTGAAGTCTCCTAAGGCTTCCAATATTTGCCAAGAGGTATTTCTCTGACTCGATTTGAGATGTCTACTATTGCATTAATACATACCATTAACCAAAAACTATTCCATATTATAAGCATAGTAATAAGATTAAACCACCTGTCTTCCAACCAAAAGCAACACTACAAACATTAAAATAAAATATTCACATGGTGAATTAATAATGGAAGTTTCAAGGCATTTAGGAGGGTTTTCTGACTCATTTTCATAGGTATTACTTGGATTTGTCTTCCAAAAATGTAGTCATTTAAAGGAAACTCAAGATTAAAATTTAGAAAACAGAGTTCAAGATAATAGCAATCTATTCAATGAAGAACAATTGGACCATGATATCCTCTGCTATCTCAGTTATGTTATATTTTCTTTAGTTCTCTTGAATTCACTATTTTAATCTTTCATGGAATGAATCTTCTGGTTGTAAAGGGTTACATGAAAAAAATCTACTCAAAATATATTTTAGGTATTTTTAAAACTATAAATTATAAATAAAATTAAATATATGTGCCACTTTTAGATTATGGACTCTCAATTGTAATGCTTACACGATTGAAAAATATCGAATAGACCATTTTTTCTAACATCTTAGAGGCAGTATGATCTACCAGGATACAGTTGATATGAGGAGGAAAACGGGGCTTTAAATGGGGAAGAGGCAGCAAGGACAGTATAGAAGGTGAAGGGGAGGAGTGATAAATATGACTACAGATGTTTGAAAAATCCACAAGAAATCATGATATTTTCTATTTACTTAAAATAATGTATGGAAGTGCATGTTTATAGTACATGAAACTATTTTTGTTGTTGTTGTTGTTGCCAACAATGCTGTGGCACTTGAGAAGATAATGTTCCCCAGAAAATCTACAGAATTTCTGAGGTAACCCAATCATAAAAGAAGTCACTAGATATGCACTCACTGATAAGCGGATATTAGCCCAGAAACTTAGAAT